>NW_027650708.1:0-32500 GCF_965287045.1 Carcharhinus amblyrhynchos
GACCGCAATCTGACCGCGCCCAATTCCAAGAACCCTCCCACCTGCCCAGGGGCCAGGCTTAACCTGCCAAAAAACAACAGCAAGGTCCCAACATCCCATTCACAGGGCACATCCCTGTGAGACCAATTTCTCCGGCTCGTTCTGGTCCGGTGGTAGAGAACGGACATCCACACGACACTGAGGAAGGATAATCTACAGGATTATGAGAGGCGTGGGCAGAGTGGATACTCAGAAGGTTTCTCCCAGGGTGGAAGAGTCAATGGCTAGGGGGGGGGGGGGGGCAGGGGTTTAAGGTGCGAGGGGCAAGGTTTAAAGGAGATGGATGAGGCAGATTTTTTACACAGAGGGGGGTGGGTGCCTGGAACTCGCTGCCGGGGGGAGGGAGTGGAAACGGATACAATAGTGAGTTTGAAAGGGCATCTGGACAAATCCACGAACAGGATGGGAATAGAGGCATACGGTCCCCGGAAGGGGAGGGGGGTTTTAGTTCAGTCAGGGCAGCACGGTCGGTACAGGTTTGGAGGGGCTATTTCTGTGCTGTAATTTTCTTTGCTATCAACATAGATGATGTGGAATCTGTATGGGTCAAGTTAAAAAACAGAGGGGTAAGGAGAAAAAAAAAAGCATTTTGGCAATGGTATACGGACCACCAAACTGTAGTGGTGATGTTGGGAAAAGTATTAGACAGGAGACGAGAGATGCATGTGTTAAAGGAACCTCTGTGGTTACGGGTGACTTTAATCTGTGCATAGATTGGGAAAGTCAAATTAGTTACAGTACCACAGAGGAGGAATCTCTGGAGTGCGTACAGGATGGTTTTCTGCAGCAAATGACTGAGGGAGCAGCGAGGGAGCAGGCCATCTCGTACTGGGTGTTGTGCAATGAGAAAGGATTAGTTGGCAATCTCGGTGTGTGATTGGGGACAGGCGTCCATCATCGGGGTTAGACAGGGTAGATTCAGAAAGAATGTTCCCGATGGTGGGGGGAGTCCAGAACTAGGGGTCAGAGTTTGAGGATAAGGGGGAAACCTTTTAGAACTGAGGTGAGGAGAAATTTCTTCACCCAGAGGGTGGGGAATGTGTGGAATTCACTCCCACAGAAAGTAGTTGAGGCCAAAACGTTGTGTGATTTCAGGAAGAAATTAGATATCGCTCTTGGGGCTAAAGGGATCGAGGGATATGGGGGGGGGGATCAGGATAATGAATTTGATGATCAGCCAGGATCAAAATGAATGGGGGAGCAGCTCGAAGGGCCGAATGGCCTCCTCCTGCTTCTATATCTCTGTGAAAGGGAAGAATGATTGGGTGATTGGTGGGGGTGAGGTCCCCAGAATGGGGGAAAGTTCATCGCTGGCACAGAGTCTCAGATATTGGGGGGTGGGTGTATGGGGTGCAGAGTCTCAGGAATAAATCGGGGGGTGTTTACCTTGGTCTGAGATGAGGAGAGATCCTCATCCTTTGGACTGAAGCGCCTCTCCAGAAAACTCCACCACCCGCCCACCCCACACGCTTCCCACGTCACACAGGACACGCACCCCCGATGTGGAGAAGGAGAAAGGTTCTGGTTTCCTTACACTGCGGCAGTCTCCCCAGAGGCCAGTGGCTGTCGTCATGCAGCTCCTCCCTGCCCTGTGACTCAGTGCCTTCCTGGCGCCCCGGATCCCGGCTCGGTCCCTGCAGTCTGGAGTTGGGTAGCCCCAGGAACAGGCCCTGCAGCCGGAGATCGGTCAAGCCCTGTGCTGCGAGGCCTGGCGGCGCCGCCTCCTGCAGTCGATGCTCCTCCAGCTCCTCCATCCGCTGCAGGTCCAGCAGCCGCTCCTCCAGCAGCTTCACCTGCCGCTTCTGTCTCTTCCGCAGCTTCTTCTTCCGATTCTTGGACACTTTCCCGCCCTGAAGAACAGACGCAGCAGAACCGTGAGGAGGCCATTCGGCCCAAACTGTCCATGGCCAATTCGCACACTGCAGAGGGAGCTTTACTCTGTATCTAACCCCGTGCTGTACCTGTCCTGGGAGTGTTTGATGGGGACAGTGTAGAGGGAGCTTTACTCTGTATCTAACCCCGTGCTGTACCTGTCCTGGGAGTGTTTGATGGCGGACAGTGTAGAGGGAGCTTTACTCTGTATCTAACCCCGTGCTGTACCTGTCCTGGGAGTGTTTGATGGCGGACAGTGTAGAGGGAGCTTTACTCTGTATCTAACCCCGTGCTGTACCTGTCCTGGGAGTGTTTGATGGGGGGGACAGTGTAGAGGGAGCTTTACTCTGTATCTAACCCCGTGCTGTACCTGTCCTGGGAGTGTTTGATGGGGGGACAGTGTAGAGGGAGCTTTACTCTGTATCTAACCCCGTGCTGTACCTGTCCTGGGAGTGTTTGATGGGGGGACAGTGTAGAGGGAGCTTTACTCTCTATCTAACCCCGTGCTGTACCTGTCCTGGGAGTGTTTGATGGGGGACAGTGTAGAGGGAGCTTTACTCTGTATCTAACCCCGTGCTGTACCTGTCCTGGGAGTGTTTGATGGGGACAGTGTAGAGGGAGCTTTACTCTGTATCTAACCCCATGCTGTACCTGTCCTGGGAGTGTTTGATGGGGACAGTGTAGAGGGAGCTTTACTCTGTACCTAACCCCGTGCTGTATCTGTCCTGGGAGTGTTTGATGGGGGGACAGTGTAGAGGGAGCTTTACTCTATATCTCACCCTGTGCTGTACCTGTCCTGGGAGCTTTCTGCAGTTTGAACAGTAAGTGTTGATTACCTGCAGTTCCTGTGGGGCGGTGCTCACTGTAAATAAAGAGAAGATAAAAAGAGTTTTGATGATCAGAAAAATCTCAATAAACTCACAGCAATTAAGCGGTTTAAAAGGTGAAAAATGATCTCAGCACTTGGATAAAGGAGCGATGTTGCTGACAGAGCTACGAGGTTGTTAGACAGACATGGAGAGAATTAGCTGGTGTGTGTGTAGGGACAGGATTCAACCAACGAGGGGTTAAATTAAATTAAACACACCGCCCTTCCCACAGTGCGGCGCTCCCTCGGCACCGACCCTCCCGCAGTGCGGCGCTCCCTCGGCACTGACCCTCCCACAGTGCGGCGCTCCCTCGGCACCGACCCTCCCGCAGTGCGGCGCTCCCTCGGCACCGACCCTCCCACAGTGCGGCGCTCCCTCGGCACCGACCCTCCCACAGTGCGGCGCTCCCTCGGCACCGACCCTCCCGCAGTGCGGCGCTCCCTCGGCACCGACCCTCCCACAGTGCGGCGCTCCCTCGGCACCGACCCTCCCACAGTGCGGCGCTCCCTCGGCACCGACCCTCCCACAGTGCGGCGCTCCCTCGGCACCGACCCTCCCGCAGTGCGGCGCTCCCTTGGCACCGACCCTCCCTCGGCACCGACCCTCCCACAGTGCGGCGCTCCCTCGGCACCGACCCTCCCGCAGTGCGGCGCTCCCTCGGCACCGACCCTCCCACAGTGCGGCGCTCCCTCGGCACCGACCCTCCCACAGTGCGGCGCTCCCTCGGCACCAACCCTCCCACAGTTTATAATTAATTCACTCAGATGTGGGTTTCACTGGCTGGCCAGCATTTATTGTCTGCCCCCAACTGCCCCTTGAGAAAGTGGTCGGTGAGCCGCCATCTTGAACCCTCCGCAGTCCCTGTGTGATGTAGGTACACCCACAGTGCTGTTAGGGAGTTCCAGGGTTTTGACCCCAGCCACAGTGAAGGAACGGCTGATATATTTCCCAGTCGGGATGGTGAGTGACTCGGAGGGGAACCTCCAGGTGGGGGGTGTTCCCAGGTATCTGCTGCCCTTGTCCTTCTAGATGGTAGAGGTGGTGGGTTTGGAAGGTGCTGCCTAAGGAGCCTCGGTGAGTCGCTGCAGTGCATCTTGTAGATGGTACACACGGCTGTCACTGTGTGTCGGGGGTGGAGGGAGTGAGTGTTTGTGGTTAGTGTGTCGATCGAGCGGGGCTGCTTTGTCCTGGATGGTGTCGAGCTTCTCGAGTGTTGTTGGAGCCGCACCCATCCAGGCAAGTGGGGAGTATTCTGTCACACTCCTGACTTGTGTCCTTGTAGATGGTGGACAGGCTTTGGGGGGAGTCAGGAGGTGAGTTACTCTCCACAGGATTCCCAGTCTCTGACCTGCTCTGGTAGTCACTGTGTTTATTTGGCTGGGTCCCAGTTCAGTTTCTGGTCAATGGTAACCCCCAGGATGTTGATAGTGGGGGGGATTCAGTGATGGTAACCCCCAGGATGTTGATAGTGGGGGGGTTCAGTGATGGTAACCCCCAGGATGTTGATAGTGGGGGGGATTCAGTGATGGTAACCCCCAGGATGTTGATAGTGGGGGGGGATTCAGTGATGGTAACCCCCAGGATGTTGATAGTGGGGGGGGTTCAGTGATGGTAACCCCCAGGATGTTGATAGTGGGGGGGTTCAGTGATGGTAACCCCCAGGATGTTGATAGTGGGGGGAGTTCAGTGATGGTAACACCACTGAATGTCAATGGGGCGGTGGTTAGACTCTCTCTGGTTGGAGATGGTCATTACCTGGCACTGTGTGGGGTGAATGTCACTGCCACTTGTCAGCCCGAGCCTGGATATTGTCCGGATCTCGCTGCGTTTGGACACGGGCTGTTTCAGTATCTGAGGAGTGGGGAATGGTGTTGAACATTGTGTAATCATCAGCGAACATCCCCACTCCTGACCTTATGACGGAGGGAAGGTGATTGATGAAGCAGCTGAAGATTGTTGGGCCTCGGACACTAACCCTGAGGGACTCCTGCAGTGATGTCCTGGAGCTGAGGTGACTGACCCTCCACAACCACAACCACCTTCCTATGGACCAGGTATGACTCCAAACGGGGGGGAGTTTGTCCCGAGACCCATCGAGTCCAGTTTGACTGTGGATGGTTTTTGCCAAGCTAAGGGGGAAGTGGGAAGAGACCGCAGGGAGATTGGAGGGGTGGTGAGTGGGAAGAGACCGCAGGGAGATTGGAGGGGTGGTGAGTGGGAAGAGACCGCGGGGAGATGGGGGGGGGAGAGTGGGACCCAAACCCGTACCCGAGGAGCCGGATGGGGGAGGCGCCCCAGCCTGCTGCCACTGCGTCGCCTCCGCAGCGAGCCGCCTCACATAGACCTCGTCCACCGTCAGCAGGATGTTTTCCGGTTTAATATCCGTGTGGATGATTTTACACTTGGTATGCAGGTAGTGAAGGCCCTGGAGAACCTGCGGAGAGGCAGAGCGAGAGAGAGAGAGAGATCAGAGGGAAAACACACCACACCAACAGTCCCTGATTTACAGGGATCAAAGAACAGCACAGCACGGCAAACAGGCCCTTTGGCCCGACAAGCCCATACTGCCCATTTTAACACTCAGTGAGCGCCTCATTCCAATCCTTCTTCTACCTACGACTTTTCTCCACATCTCATGGACTCCACAATAAAGGGGGTGCAAATTTAGAGAATTATATGTGTGCCAGATTAAGGGAGATCCAATTTAGGGACGATTTATTGACACCAATGAGCCAAAAAAGCACGTTTTTGGGGTGTGGGAGAAAATCAGAGCACCCGGAGAAAACCCACGTAAGCATGGGGAGAATGTGCAAACTCCCACAGACACCGACCAAAGCCAGAGATCCGACCCGGGTCCCTGTATCTGCACAGCAGACAGTGAGAGTCACTGAGCTGATGTGTTGCCCGTCAATTGGTCCAGTTTAAGCGCACACTAACGACGTGATGCAACCATCCACCCAGGAACTAAACTACTGCAAAACACTTTCCCAATTCCTCATCACCATGCTCAATGTCTCACTGTTACATATTTCAGTGTTTGTCTGATTGCTTTAAGAGCCAGTCACGTGACACTTGGGTGTGTCACAGGCTCCCTTCGAGTTTCACTTCCATGTGCACATCTCTCTCAATAAACCTGCAGCGTGTTACTTTGAATCTAGGCAGGTAAAGCACATTTATCTGTTTAAAACCATCAACCCCTCACATTGTTACGACATCATAGTACCTAACCCCGTGCTGTACCTGTCCTGGGAGTGTTTGATGGGGGGACAGTGTACAGGGAGCTTTACTCTGTATCTAACCCCGTGCTGTACCTGTCCTGGGAGTGTTTGATGGGGACAGTGTAGAGGGAGCTTTACTCTGTATCTAACCCCGTGCTGTACCTGTCCTGGGAGTGTTTGATGGGGGGACAGTGTACAGGGAGCTTTACTCTGTATCTAACCCCGTGCTGTACCTGTCCTGGGAGTGTTTGATGGGGACAGTGTAGAGGGAGCTTTACTCTGTATCTAACCCCATGCTGTACCTGTCCTGGGAGTGTTTGATGGGGGACAGTGTAGAGGGAGCTTTACTCTGTATCTAACCCCGTGCTGTACCTGTCCTGGGAGTGTTTGATGGGGGGACAGTGTACAGGGAGCTTTACTCTGTATCTAACCCCGTGCTGTACCTGTCCTGGGAGTGTTTGATGGGGACAGTGTAGAGGGAGCTTTACTCTGTATCTAACCCCATGCTGTACCTGTCCTGGGAGTGTTTGATGGGGGACAGTGTAGAGGGAGCTTTACTCTGTATCTAACCCCGTGCTGTACCTGTCCTGGGAGTGTTTGATGGGGGACAGTGTAGAGGGAGCTTTACTCTGTATCTAACCCCGTGCTGTACCTGTCCTGGGAGTGTTTACCTGACGGAGAATGCTTTTCACACAGGGGATGGGGAGCCCCTGGTAGTTGGATTTGATGATCCATTTCAGCAGCTGATGCCCCAGCACCTCGAACACCATGCAGACATCTGAGAGAGAGTGAAGGATATTTACCAGCCAGAGTGTTAATGCACACTGCGTTAAGGGAACCGGGGTGGGGGTGGGGGGTGGGGGGCGGGGCCTTGAGCGAGGGCCCCACACAAGGCGGAGGGTGGGGGGACTTTGAGCAAGAGTCTGTACGAGGTGACAGCCCGCACAGCTTTGGGCGAGGTTCCGGGGCTCGGTAACAGGGCAGGAGTTTTATAAACACGAGGCAAGGATACGCAAACCGTTCACCCCAGAGATCTTAAAGTCATCGATAAGCTGCACAATCATCTCTCTCTTGGGGTCCGTGGGGTCACTGTCCCGAACCTGTGAACACAACACAGCAAATATTACTGCAGCTCAGGAGCGCCGCACCGAGGGGGGGGTTCAGCGCTGAGCGAGCGCCGCACCGAGGGGGGGAGGTGGGGCAGCGCCGAGCGAGCGCTGCACCGAGGGGGGGGGGGGGGTGGGGCAGCGCCGAGCGAGCGCTGCACCGAGGGGGGGGGGGGGGGTGGGGCAGCGCCGAGCGAGCGCTGCACCGAGGGGGGGGGGGGGGGCGGGGCCGAGCGAGCGCCGCACCGAGGGGGGGGGGTCAGCGCCGAGAGAGCGCTGCACCGAGGGGGGGGGGGAGGTCAGCGCCGAGCGAGCGCTGCACCGAGGGGGGGGGGGGGAGGTCAGCGCCGAGCGAGCGCTGCACCGAGGGGGGGGGTCAGCGCCGAGCGAGCGCCGCACCGAGGGGTGGGGGTGGGGCAGCGCCGAGCGAGCGCCGCACCAAGGGGGGGGGGGGGGGGTCAGCGCCGAGGGAACACTCACACATTTGAGTAGTTTGATCTCGTCCAGCGCAGTCTCGGTGTAGTGAGGTGCACTTTTCACCACCTTCAGAGCCAGGAATCGTTTCCGACTGTGGAGATACGGAGGTGAGGGGGTCAGGTGGCTCCAGAGCCAGTGACAAGTCAGTAACCTTCCCTTCCCAACTGTCAAATCCTCCCAAACAACCTCCCTCTGCCAACTCTCTCCGCATTCCTCTCCCTCGCCCCACCCGGACCTCCTCATGCCCCTCCCACCACCCCCTATTTCGTATTAAATACAAAAGTATCTGGAATTAAGAATCTCCTGATGTCCCATTGTCGGAAAAACCCATCTGGTTCCTTTAGGGAAGGAAATCTGCCGTCCTTACCCCGGTCTGGCCTACATGTGACTCCAGAGCCACAGCAATGTGGGTGACTCTCAACTGCCCTCCAAGGGGCAACTAGGGATGGGTAATAAATACCGGCCCAGCCAGCGATGCCCAGGTCCCAGGAATGAACAAACGTAAGACCTCCCCTCTCCAAGATGCCCCCATGCCAATCCTGACCTCCGACCCCGGTACTCACTGAATGTCCCAGCAGAGCCAGACGGTGGAGAAATGGCCCCAGCCCAACTTACGGACCACGTGGTAACGGCCATTAAACAGATCACCAATCTTCACCGGATAGTAACCCCCTACAGGGAGAGAGAGAGAGAGAGAGAGTGAGGCAGAGGCACACACACACACACACACACACAGAGCGAGACAGAAACAGAGAAAGACAGGGTTGCGACAGGGTCTCCAGAGAGATTCCTACCTTTACAGTAATCCAGTGGATCCTCCTGTTCCTCGTCATCAGATCCGAGAAGCTCAGACGGTTGTGGAGTGAGAATCCGGGCTGGAGGCTTCTCCTCAAACTCCGGTGGTGGGTTCCTGCGTTCAGAGAACAGAGACCACATCAGGACAGGAGGCCATTCAGCCCCTCTCTCCCCAGCCTGTTACACAGGAACAGGAGGCGGCCATTCAGAGTCTGTGCTATAATCCTGATCGGCACCGAGTGACCTCACGTCTCTCTGCCCAGGGTGAGTGAGAGCCGGATTCCTGTGTCTGCTATCAGCAGGTTTGTATCTAACAGGATGAGTCTGTGCATAAACACTCCACTGGCCTGACACAGCTCCAGGAACCCCCCCTCCCTGCCCCCACTGGGGGGTGCGGGAGAGAGGCAGAGAAAGAGGATGGGTGGGGGGGGGGGGGGGGGGGGGGCGTGGGGAATGAGAGCAGGGGGGTTTAAGACAATTAAAGGGTTTGATAGGGTCGACAGAGAGAAACTGTTTCCTTTGGGGGGGGGGTGGAGGTTAAAATGAGAGGTGGCCGCTCCGGAGGGGGGAATGTCAGGAAGCACTTCCTCACACAAAGGGGGGAAACGGGAATCCGGAACTCTCTCTCCCTCCCCAAAATAAAGCTGTCGAGGCTGGAGGGGGAGATTGGAAATTTCACACCCCAGACTGAGGGGTTTCTGTTGGGTAAAGGGGGGGGGATTGAGAGTTACCGAACCGAGACAAGGGGTCAGTTAGGATAGGAGGGTGAATGGCCTTCTCCCGTTTCTGTGTAACAGGCTGGAGAGAGGGGGGCTGAATGGCCTCGTACTGTTCCTGTGAGGGGCAGATGGATACAGAGAGGGGTTGGGAGAGGCAGGATGGGGTCAGAGAGGTTAGGGAGAAAGGGGTGAGGGTCAGTGTCACTGATAGCTGGAGATCTATAGCTGGATGTGAGGAATACATCGGGAATGGACTTAGAATCACGCCACCTGTCAGACAGGCCTCATACACAGATGAGCTGGCTGAGTAAAAATAGACAAAGATAGACCCCTTCCCCCAGCTTTCCAGAGAGAGATTCCACTCACATCAACCAGGCCTGGTATACAGCACAGAACCTGTACCAAATTCTCACCCCAAAACACAGTCTATCACACATGCTCAGACAGGCAGACTCAGTGATCAGGAACAGGAACCCTGGCTGATTTCCCCCCTCTCTCTCTCTCTAACCCAGGGATCACTGGACAGTGATCAGGAACAGGAACCCTGGCTGATTTCCCCTCTCTCTCTCTCTCTAACCCAGGGATCACTGGACAGTGATCAGGAGCAGGAACCCTGGCTGATTTCCCCTCTCTCTCTCTAACCCAGGGATCACTGGACAGTGATCAGGAACAGGAACCCTGGCTGATTTCCCCCTCTCTCTCTCTAACCCAGGGATCACTGGACAGTGATCAGGAACAGGAACCCTGGCTGATTTCCCCTCTCTCTCTAACCCAGGGATCACTGGACAGTGATCAGGAACAGGAACCCTGGCTGATTTCCCCTCTCTCTCTCTCTCTCTCTAACCCAGGGATCACTGGACAGTGATCAGGAGCAGGAACCCTGGCTGATTTCCCCCCTCTCTCTCTCTAACCCAGGGATCACTGGACAGTGATCAGGAGCAGGAACCCTGGCTGATTTCCCCTCTCTCTCTAACCCAGGGATCACTGGACAGTGATCAGGAACAGGAACCCTGGCTGATTTCCCCTCTCTCTCTCTCTCTAACCCAGGGATCACTGGACAGTGATCAGGAGCAGGAACCCTGGCTGATTTCCCCTCTCTCTCTAACCCAGGGATCACTGGACTGTGATCAGGAGCAGGAACCCTGGCTGATTTCCCCTCTCTCTCTCTCTCTAACCCAGGGATCACTGGACAGTGATCAGGAGCAGGAACCCTGGCTGATTTCCCCTCTCTCTCTCTCTCTAACCCAGGGATCACTGGACAGTGATCAGGAGCAGGAACCCTGGCTGATTTCCCCCCTCTCTCTAACCCAGGGATCACTGGACAGTGATCAGGAGCAGGAACCCTGGCTGATTTCCCCTCTCTCTCTAACCCAGAGATCACTGGACAGTGATCAGGAACAGGAACCCTGGCTAATTTCCCCCCTCTCTCTCTCTAACCCAGGAATCACTGGACAGTGATCAGAGCAGGAACCCTGGCTGATTTCCCCTCTCTCTCTCCCTCTAACCAGGGATCACTGGACAGTGATCAGGAGCAGGAACCCTGGCTGATTTCCCCTCTCTCTCTCTAACCCAGGGATCACTGGACAGTGATCAGGAACAGGAACCCTGGCTGATTTCCCCTCTCTCTCTCTCTAACCCAGGGATCACTGGACAGTGATCAGGAGCAGGAACCCTGGCTGATTTCCTCTCTCTCTCTCTCTAACCCAGGGATCACTGGACAGTGATCAGGAGCAGGAACCCTGGCTGATTTCCCTCTCTCTCTAACCCAGGGATCACTGGACAGTGATCAGGAGCAGGAACCCTGGCTGATTTCCCCTCTCTCTCTAACCCAGGGATCACTGGACAGTGATCAGGAGCAGGAACCCTGGCTGATTTCCCCTCTCTCTCTCTAACCCAGGGATCACTGGACAGTGATCAGGAGCAGGAACCCTGGCTGATTTCCCCTCTCTCTCTCTAACCCAGGGATCACTGGACAGTGATCAGGAGCAGGAACCCTGGCTGATTTCCCCTCTCTCTCTAACCCAGGGATCACTGGACTGTGATCAGGAGCAGGAACCCTGGCTGATTTCCCCTCTCTCTCTCTCTCTAACCCAGGGATCACTGGACAGTGATCAGGAGCAGGAACCCTGGCTGATTTCCCCTCTCTCTCTAACCCAGGGATCACTGGACTGTGATCAGGAGCAGGAACCCTGGCTGATTTCCCCTCTCTCTCTCTCTCTAACCCAGGGATCACTGGACAGTGATCAGGAGCAGGAACCCTGGCTGATTTCCCCTCTCTCTCTCTCTCTCTAACCCAGGGATCACTGGACAGTGATCAGGAGCAGGAACCCTGGCTGATTTCCCCCTCTCTCTAACCCAGGGATCACTGGACAGTGATCAGGAGCAGGAACCCTGGCTGATTTCCCCTCTCTCTCTAACCCAGAGATCACTGGACAGTGATCAGGAACAGGAACCCTGGCTAATTTCCCCTCTCTCTCTCTAACCCAGGAATCACTGGACAGTGATCAGAGCAGGAACCCTGGCTGATTTCCCCTCTCTCTCTCCCTCTAACCCAGGGATCACTGGACAGTGATCAGGAGCAGGAACCCTGGCTGATTTCCCCTCTCTCTCTCTAACCCAGGGATCACTGGACAGTGATCAGGAACAGGAACCCTGGCTGATTTCCCCTCTCTCTCTCTCTAACCCAGGGATCACTGGACAGTGATCAGGAGCAGGAACCCTGGCTGATTTCCCCCCTCTCTCTCTCTAACCCAGGGATCACTGGACAGTGATCAGGAACAGGAACCCTGGCTGATTTCCCCTCTCACTCTAACCCAGAGATCACTGGACAGTGATCAGGAACAGGAACCCTGGCTGATTTCCCCCCTCTCTCTCTCTAACCCAGGGATCACTGGACAGTGATCAGGAACAGGAACCCTGGCTGATTTCCTCCCTCTCTCTCTAACCCAGGGATCACTGGACAGTGATCAGGAGCAGGAACCCTGGCTGATTTCCCCCCTCTCTCTCTCTAACCCAGGGATCACTGGACAGTGATCAGGAGCAGGAACTCTGGCTGATTTCCCCTCTCTCTCTCTCTCTAACCCAGGGATCACTGGACAGTGATCAGGAGCAGGAACCCTGGCTGATTTCCCCTCTCTCTCTAACCCAGGGATCACTGGACAGTGATCAGGAGCAGGAACCCTGGCTGATTTCCCCTCTCTCTCTAACCCAGGGATCACTGGACAGTGATCAGGAGCAGGAACCCTGGCTGATTTCCCCCCCTCTCTCTCTCTCTCTAACCCAGGGATCACTGGACAGTGATCAGGAACAGGAACCCTGGCTGATTTCCCCTCTCTCTCTAACCCAGGGATCACTGGACAGTGATCAAGAGCAGGAACCCTGGCTGATTTCCCCTCTCTCTCTAACCCAGGGATCACTGGACTGTGATCAAGAGCAGGAACCCTGGCTGATTTCCCCTCTCTCTCTCTAACCCAGGGATCACTGGACAGTGATCAGGAGCAGGAACCCTGGCTGATTTCCCCTCTCTCTCTAACCCAGGGATCACTGGACTGTGATCAGGAGCAGGAACCCTGGCTGATTTCCCCTCTCTCTCTCTCTCTAACCCAGGGATCACTGGACAGTGATCAGGAGCAGGAACCCTGGCTGATTTCCCCCCCTCTCTCTCTCTCTCTCTAACCCAGGGATCACTGGACAGTGATCAGGAGCAGGAACCCTGGCTGATTTCCTCTCTCTCTAACCCAGGGATCACTGGACAGTGATCAGGAGCAGGAACCCTGGCTGATTTCCTCTCTCTCTAACCCAGGGATCACTGGACAGTGATCAGGAGCAGGAACCCTGGCTGATTTCCCCCCCCTCTCTCTCTCTCTAACCCAGGGATCACTGGACAGTGATCAGGAGCAGGAACCCTGGCTGATTTCCCCCTCTCTCTAACCCAGGGATCACTGGACAGTGATCAGGAGCAGGAACCCTGGCTGATTTCCCCCCTCTCTCTCTCTAACCCAGGGATCACTGGACAGTGATCAGGAGCAGGAACCCTGGCTGATTTCCCCCTCTCTCTAACCCAGGGATCACTGGACAGTGATCAGGAGCAGGAACCCTGGCTGATTTCCCCTCTCTCTCTCTCTAACCCAGGGATCACTGGACAGTGATCAGGAGCAGGAACCCTGGCTGATTTCCCCTCTCTCTCTCTCTCTCTCTAACCCAGGGATCACTGGACAGTGATCAGGAGCAGGAACCCTGGCTGATTTCCCCTCTCTCTCTAACCCAGGGATCACTGGACAGTGATCAGGAGCAGGAACCCTGGCTGATTTCCCCCCTCTCTCTCTAACCCAGGGATCACTGGACAGTGATCAGGAGCAGGAACCCTGGCTGATTTCCCCTCTCTCTAACCCAGGGATCACTGGACAGTGATCAGAATCCTTCCTCCCCCCCCCCCACATCCATCCTCACTGTCCCCCTCTCCCCATCCCCTCCCCAACATCCTCACCCTCTCCTACCTCCGTCCTCCTCCCTCCATCCCCCCCATTATCACCATCCCCCTATCCCCCCCTCCACCCCCCCATCCCCCCCTTATCAACATCCCCCCCTCCACCCCCCCCTTATCAACATCCCCTCCTCCACCCCCCCCTTATCAACATCCCCCCCTCCACCCCCCCATATCAACATCCTCCCCTCCACCCCCCCCTACCCCCCTCCACCCCCCCCATCCCCCCCTCTACCCCCCCCATCCCCCCCTTTACCCCCCCATCCCCCCCTCTACCCCCCTCCACCCCCCCATCCCCCCTCCATCCACCATCCTCTCCCCCTCCCTCACTCACCCTCTCTCAGGGTTGTTGAGGTTTTTCTTCTTGTATTTTTTCCTGTGTTTCTTGCTCCTGCCCTGCCCGGCCTGCCCCCCGGGACCGGGACCGGCCTGTCCCCTCTCCCCAGGCCCAAGCCCCGGCTGCCCCTTCTCCCCGGGACAGGCACCGTGCCCGGGCCCAGGCCCCGGCTGCCCCCTCTCCCCGGTCCCGGTCCCGGGCCCGGCCTGCCCCCTCTCCCCGGCGCTGGCGGCAGTGCTGCTCCCCGGTGCCGCTCCGCTCTCCTTCTCCCTGCGGCCCGCGGCTGCGGCTCCGCCACTCATTGCACCCACTGGGGCCGCCAGTGCGCAGGCGCGGTCTGCTGCCCCGCCCCCCGCACAGACCCCGCCCCCTGGACCGGCCACGCCCCCTGACCGCCCCTTAAAGGGGCACTGTTCTAACCCAGCCCCCTTAAAGGGGCACTGCCCTGACATTGCCCTCAAATGAACACCAACCATTTCCTGCTCCTTAAAGGTATATCGCTCTAACTTCAGCCCTTAAAGTCATACAGTCTTGTCTCCACCAAATAAAGCCATACTACCCTTAAAGGCACCCCACCCTAAATCTGCTATTCAGAGGAAAGCCATCCTGACCCTTAAAGGCACACCATCCTCACACCGCTCCTCAAACACACTGTTCTAACGGGCACACTGTCCCTTAAAGACACACCACAATCAACTCAGCCTTAAAATGTACACCGCCCTAACCCCACCCCTTATGGGTGTACAATCCTGGTCCCATGCCTCAAAAGGTGCACCACCTGATCCCATCCCAAATGGCATCCACTCTCATCCTCCCCTTAAAGTAACACCGCCTTGACAAACCCGTCCCTTAAAAACACAGCAACCCCACCTATTCCTGCCCCTTAAAGGGATGCCAACCTAATTCCACCCCTTAAAGGCACAACATACTGACCCTACCCCTTTAAGACACGTGTCAACCAGCCCTTACCCCGAAAGGTCGAACCCCACTCTCCCTAACAAACCCTTAAAGAACACCAGCATTTTGCACCCCTCTAAATGCGCGTCAAACTGGCCTCGCCTCTTAAAGTCACAACACTGAGACCAAAACCCTGCCCTGAAAGCTACACTGCCCCAACACTAACCCCAAATGAGCCCCTTTAAGTCTCACCCTACCACTTAAAGCCACATCACCCCCTGTCTGATGGCACAGCGGGGATTGGACCCATTTATGGCTGCATACCCAAAAAAAAACTCACCTCTTAAAGAGACAATGTGACACCAAAATCTCCATTTCCACACCCCAGATATTACCTCTTAAAACTAGAACACGCATTCCCAAATTTTGTACCCACCAATTCATCCTGAAAGTGAGAACTCACATTGCCACAACCCCACACTGAGGGAGACGCAGAGGAGAATAACATTCATTAAAGGGAGGGCCACGTTAAGAAACTGCCCATTTATGGTTGCACACCTGAAAGTATGCTTACAACGGAGAGAAGCATTTCCTACACATATATAAGTAAAAAGCAAATTTAAAAACCATTCTGACTCATTCAGTTATACTGGTGAATCTGAAGAAATTAGTTTGTTAAATTTGTGGATCGCACATGGCAGTGTGGGGCTCTGTTAGGTTCCATAGATAGATCACAAACTCTCCAGTTTAACTTCATTCCTTACACAATGACAATCTGTTCCGACAGATCCATCACACTTAGCCGTGAACTAACTGAGTGGCTAAGCAAAATGGTGGGGATGAATAGCCTCCTCCTGTTCCTGAGTAACAGGCTTGAGAGGGGCTGAATGGCCCTCTCTTGTTCCTGTATAACAGGCTGGAGGGGAAAGTGGGTTGAATGAGCCCCTCCTGGAGAGTAAAGCTCCCTCTACACTGTCCCCCCCCATCAAACACTCCCAGGACAGGGACAGCACGGGGTTAGATACAGAGTAAAGCTCCCTCTACACTGTCCCCCCCCATCAAACACTCCCAGGACAGGTACAGCACGGGGTTAGATACAGAGTAAAGCTCCCTCTACACTGTCCCCATCAAACACTCCCAGGACAGGTACAGCACGGGGTTAGATACAGAGTAAAGCTCCCTCTACACTGTCCCCATCAAACACTCCCAGGACAGGTACAGCACGGGGTTAGATACAGAGTAAAGCTCCCTCTATACTGTCCCCCCCATCAAACACTCCCAGGACAGGTACAGCACGGGGTTAGATACAGAGTAAAGCTCCCTCTACACTGTCCCCATCAAACACTCCCAGGACAGGTACAGCATGGGGTTAGATACAGAGTAAAGCTCCCTCTACACTGTCCCCCCATCAAACACTCCCAGGACAGGTACAGCACGGGGTTAGATACAGAGTAAAGCTCCCTCTACACTGTCCCCATCAAACACTCCCAGGACAGGGACAGCACGGGGTTAGATACAGAGTAAAGCTCCCTCTACACTGTCCCCCCATCAAACACTCCCAGGACAGGTACAGCACGGGGTTAAATACAGAGTAAAGCTCCCTCTACACTGTCCCCCCATCAAACACTCCCAGGACAGGTACAGCACGGGGTTAGATACAGAGTAAAGCTCCCTCTACACTGTCCCCCCCAATAAACACTCCCAGGACAGTTACAGCACGGGGTTAGATACAGAGTAAAGCTCCCTCTACACTGTCCCCATCAAACACTCCCAGGACAGGTACAGCACAGGGTTAGATACAGAGTAAAGCTCCCTCTACACTGTCCCCATCAAACACTCCCAGGACAGATACAGCACGGGGTTAGATACAGAGTAAAGCTCCCTCTACACTGTCCCCATCAAACACTCCCAGGACAGGAACAGCACGGGGTTAGATACAGAGTAAAGCTCCCTCTACACTGTCCCCTCCATCAAACACTCCCAGGACAGGTACAGCACGGGGTTAGATACAGAGTAAAGCTCCCTCTACACTGTCCCCCCATCAAACACTCCCAGGACAGGTACAGCACGGGGTTAGATACAGAGTAAAGCTCCCTCTACACTGTCCCCCCATCAAACACTCCCAGTACAGGTACAGCACGGGGTTAGGTACAGAGTAAAGCTCCCTCTACACTGTCAGTATTTTCGAGTCAAAGAGTTTTACAGCCTGGAAACAGGCCCTTTGGCCCAATGTGTCCATGCTGCCAATTTTTAACCACTAAGCTAATCCCAATTGCCCACATTTGGCCCATATCCCTCTATACCCACCTTACTCAGGTAACTGTCTAAATGTTTTTTAAAAGACAAAATTGTACCCACCTCTACTACTACCACTGGCAGCTTGTTCCAGACACTCACCACCCTCTGGGTGAAAAAATTGCCCCTCTGAAACCTTCTGTATCTCTCCCCTCTCACCTTAAACCTATGCCCTGGAGTTTTAGACCCCCCTACCTTTGGGAAAAGATATTGACTATCTAGCTGATCTGTGCTCCTCATTATTTTATAGACCTCTATAAGATCACCCCTCAGTCTCCTTCACTCCAGAGAGAAAAGTCCCAGTCTATCCAGACTCTCCTTATAACTCAATCCATCAAGTCCCGGGAGCAGCCGAGTAAATCTTTTCTGCGCTCTTTCTAGTTTAATAATATCCTTTCTATAATAGGGTGATCAGAACTGTACACAGTATTCCAAGTGTGGCCTTACCAATGTCTTGTACAACTTCAACAAGACGTCCCAACTCCTGTATTCAATGTTCTGACCGATGAAACCAAGCATGCCGAATGCCTTCTTCACCACTCTGTCCACCTGTGACTCCACTTTCAAGGAGCTATGAACCTGTACCCCGAGATCTCTTTGCTCTGTAACTCTCCCCTACCATTAACTGAGTAAGTCCTGCCCTGGTTCAATCTACCAAAATGCATCACCTCGCATTTATCTAAATTAAACTCCATCTGCCATTCGTCAGCCCACTGGCCCAATTGATCAAGATCCCGTTGCAATTGGGGATAACTTTCATTTTAAATCAACATACGGACAGTCAGAGGTAAACATTTGATCTTTTCAGTTGCAGACCATCACAGTTTGATCTGGTTTTTAATTTTTTTAAAAATGTATACATCCTAGTGGATAGCAGGCAGTGTGAAGACACACACATAGTACAGCAATCAACTCTTCATTAAGGCATCAGTGAATCAGGGACAGAGTTCCCACTGTCCGTGGAAGTGCTTTCAGTGTCCAAGGGGATTGTTTCTGTTGCTGGTCACTTAAAGCTCCAGGTAGCTCCCACTCTCACGGGGAGTAATGTCCCCTGCAGAACTTCACCCGCTCTCCGAGGGTCACAGGCTGACTCAGCGAGGTGCTGAG
This sequence comes from Carcharhinus amblyrhynchos, assembly GCF_965287045.1. Classification (NCBI taxonomy): domain Eukaryota; kingdom Metazoa; phylum Chordata; class Chondrichthyes; order Carcharhiniformes; family Carcharhinidae; genus Carcharhinus; species Carcharhinus amblyrhynchos. The sequence continues at coordinate 18,215 of NW_027650708.1, forward strand.
TGTGATACGAGGAGCTCAGAGACAGAGAGAGACAGAGAGACACCGAGAGAGAGACAGAGAAAGAGACAGAGAGAGAGAGACAGACATAGAGAGACAGAGAGAGAGAGAGACAGAGAGAGAGAGAGACAGAGAGAGAGACAGAGAGAGAGACAGAGAGAGAGACAGAGAGACAGAGAGAGAGAGACAGAGAGAGACAGAGAGAGAGACAGAGAGACAGAGAGAGAGAGACAGAGAGAGACAGAGAGAGAGACAGAGAGACACAGAGAGAGAGACAGAGACAGACAGACAGAGACAGACAGACAGAGAGAGACAGACAGACAGAGAGAGAGAGAGACAGAAAGAGACAGAGACTGAGAGAGACAGAGACAGACAGAGAGAGAATGGGATAGAAAAAGAGAGAGAGACTGGGATAAAGAAAGAGAGAGATACAGAGAGAAGAGAGAGAGACTGGAATATGGAGAGAGACTGGGATAGAGAGAGAGAGACAGAGAGAGAGAGAGAGACAGAGAGAGAGACAGAGAGAGACAGAGAGAGAGAGAGAGAGAGAGAGACAGAGAGAGAGAGAGAGAGAGGCAGAGAATGGGATAGAAAAAGAGATTGGGATAGAGAGACAGAAAGAGAGAGACAGAGTGAGACTGTCCTCATCTACCCTCCCAAGTCAGCACTGTGTCCTGGGCTGGGGTTAATAATCACTGGCAGAGACAAGCAGCCCCCACCCCCTCCCAGTCGGGCCCCCACCCCCTCCCAGTCGGGCCCCCACCCCGGGCTGTGTGTCTGCAGAGTACAATCCGGGCCCCTCAAGGTGAAGACAGAACGTTTGGATATAAACCCGTGGCGTCTGTGCATCGCTTCCCCACACACACAACCCCGTCAAAGCCACAGATTGTCATTTTAACGGCGTTTAGCTCCATCTCTGTACAACATAAAGCAACGCAGCTGTCCAGTCTGAGAAATATTCCGGCGTTCCCAGCTCCCTCCCTCCCCGGCTGGGAGAGAAAGTCCAGGCAAAATGTCCCCGAGGGCGGGCCGGAGGAGAACATCGATCGCTCCCAAATCGTCGCAGGCTCCCCCCCCCCCACCCCCACCCCCACCCCCGTCACTGTCCCACCGATGTTCGGTCTGGAGTGGGGGGGGGGGTGAGGGGGGGCAGTGAGTACACCGATATCCGGGGATGTCCTGCCCAGGGTCTCGCGGGGGGGCGGGGGGGCGGGGGGGGGGAGTCACAGCCCCTTCATCCCGGTTCCCCCGGGGTTACAAATCCGTCACTTTGTTCTCCACCAGGGCAGCCACTTGCTGCAGCCGACAGGAAAGTTGCATTTTCTGCGCCAATGGGTCACCTTCCAGAGCGATCATAATCTGGAACGCAGAGAGAGAGAGACAGGGAGAACTCAGCATATCAAACTCAGCACACTCACCGCGATCCCACCGCCAGGAAAATCCCCCCAGATCCTTCTCCAGTTCTCCGTCAGTGTTGGCAGGATTCAAACCCACTGCTGAAACTTCAACCAGTGCAGGGCCTTCCATTCGGCCCATCGAGTCTGCACCAACAGAATTCCTATCCCCCTCAGCCCACATATTTACCCTGCTAATCCCCCTGACACTAAGGGACAATTTAGCATGGCCAATCCACCCTAACCCACACATCTTTGGACACTAAGGGACAATTTAGCACGGCCAATCCACCCTAACCCACACATCTTTGGACACTAAGGGACAATTTAGCACGGCCAATCCACCTAACCTACACATTTTTGAACACTAAGGGGCAATTTAGCATGGCCAATCCCCCTAACCTACACATCTTTGGACATTAAGGAGCAATTTAGCATGGCCAATCCCCCTAACCCGCACATCTTTGGACATTAAGGGACAATTTAGCATGGCCAATGCACCTAACCTGCACATCTTTGGAGTGTGGGAGGAAACCAGAGCACCCAGAGAAAACCCACACAGACATGGGGAGAACATGCAGACTCCACACAGACAGTGACCCAAGCCAGGAATTGAACCCAGATCCCTGGCGCTGTGAGGCCACAGTGCTAACCACCATGCTGTGCCCCCCTCCTCATCTAGATAGCAAAGTTACCAAAGAAGAAGGAAGTTAGAGACAGCAGAATCAACTGAAAAGGCTCAGAATATTCCAGAAGACACAAAACCTGGTTGTAATTTCGAGAGTGACTGAATTCTGTTTTTTGTTAATGAGTGGGATTTGTATTTATTGGATTTCATTAGAATCTAGTGTTATTCAGGAATAGTTAATAATTAGAAGGGATTTATTCAGGCTGTTAACGGTTTAGTTAAATTTGCTCACTCTTTGTTAGATAAATAAAGTGTTGTGTTAATTTTATAAAGCGTGTGAGGGATTTATTTTGTATTTAACCACTAGAGGTTGCTGAAGAGCAGGTCACCCCACCTCACACACACTGTTTACAGATTATAGGATGAGGGATTCCTCGTTACCTGTTTCGGTGTTAGTTCTCAGCGGAGGAATCAACCTCCGCTTTCTAACACCCCTGACCCCCCAGCGGTGCCCATTGGGCCCGGGAGGCCTTGGAGGTAACTGGCGGGTCCCACATTCTCCTTTCTGAGGGATACCCAGCAGCGAATGAAGAGAGTCAGGACAGACGACCCACCCCCACCGATTGCCCAGTGCTGCTGTGGCCAAGCCCAAGACTCTTTCCTCCCCCCAACCTCCTTCTGCACTGGGTGCTGTGTGTGTGTGTGTGTGTGTGTGTGTGTGTGTGTGTGTCTGTGTGTGTGTGTGTGTGTGAGAGAGAGTGTGTGTGCAGCTATGCATTTGTGCATGATTGAATTAAGCTGGGGGAAGGTGAATAGAGACAGTTTGTCTGAGAGAGCTGATAGATAGAGGGTAAAGGTGCTTAAGACACACATTTGGATTAAGAAGCTATATTGAAGGTGGATTTTCATGTAAAGAGATGGGGGGTTTAAACATTTGCATTAGGAGATAGATAGGGACTTGGCATTATCGTGGTTTAATTTCAAAGGGGCATTTCAAGGACTTGCAATTGTTCCATAAGTAAACAAGGGAATGTTAGTGACCTTTAATTAACCCCGAATGGAATTGCAACAGGAAAAGCTGAAGCAATTTGATATTTCGGAAAAGTTGAGTGCAAAGAGGTACTGAGGACAGTGAAGGAGATGCCGGTTGATGCACTGTCTCCGAGGCCCCAACATCCTATCTAAAGTCCAGGAGCCCAGAACTGGCACTCACTGATCCAGACTGGGGGTTTAACTATTACTATCTGGCCAGGTATGTCATTAATGGAGTTACGATGCAGGTTAACCCTCGACAGAAGTAACACAGATCCCCCAAAGAGGAATCCCTCGTCTCGTATTCTGTTAAAAGTGTGTAGGAAGGTGCGAACTGTCCTTCAGTAACGTTTAGTGCGTAACTAACAGAATTACCCCACACTCACACTGAACCCCACACTGAACACTTAACTATTTATTTATTCAATTAACCGGGAACTTTAACTAAACAAGTAACATCCCAAACAAAATAAGATTCTACTGGAATGCTGTTCAAATAAATACAATATCCATGCATTAACCAAAAAAGTAATAATTTAGTCACTCTCAAAAAAAATACAACCAGGTTTTGTGTCTTTTGGAACTTTCTGGAGTTTCTCAGTTGATTTCTCCATCTGTGAGTTCTTTTTGATTTGATACCTTTCGCTGGTTAGATGGAGCATTCTCTTCAGAGATACATAAAGCTGGCAGGGTGGACAGCTGCTCTCTCCCTCTTGAGGCTTGGAAGGTGGCAGTTGCTAACCCCTGATTTTCCCCCTTGCACCCACTTTTATACTGTGATGACCTATTAATTTTTCTACAATAGGATTGGTCAACACCATCAAATTCAAATCTTATAGGTTCTTGGTAGCTGAGTATTGCTTTCAATTGATTGGGCAAAATTCACACAAACAGGTTGTCTTTGTCCAGACGACTGCCTGACGTCTGATCCAGATGTTTCGGTCTGGGACTTTACATTTTAAACCTCCTGCACTGATACAAACACCAGCTTTTAAAGGGACCACACCACGTTTTTCCCTCCAGCATTTTTAAAAAGATTCTTTACAAACTCCACTTTGCAACAATGGTTTGTACATTTCCGTGAGATTGTGTTATGACCATAGCAGGTATTATCTCGCTGAGCAAGTCAAATCCCAAAGGGGGAACCTGTCTAACAGGTCATAACCTCTTTATTTTTTGCGGATTTTGAAAAGTTATTGATTCTAGATCCTTTTGTGTCAAACTGTCTCTGCCACCTACCTGCCCATGTCAGGTTGTCTTCCTATTTAGACACGAGACATGAACCACACTCCCCCCACCCCCCCACCCCCACCCCACGTGAGTTCCCATCATCCTACACTACAGTAGGATCAGCCTTCACAAACCTGGTCGTAGAATTTGCTGATGTATTTGTAAAGTTCGTGAAGGGCGACAGTGCTATTCAATGGTGGACCACAGTTCTAGAGAAAACAGAGAGCGAGTGAGAGAGAGAGAGAACAAAACTGTTTTAATCCTGAACGACAGGCCCACAACAAACAACTAGAAATTCAGGAACAGGAGGAGGCCATTCACCTCCAATCCTACCCGTCTCCCCTCCTCGGTTCCGTAACTCTCAATCCCTCCCCCCTTTACCCAACACAAACCCCTCACTCTGGGGTGTGAAATTTCCAATCTCCCCCTCCAGCCTCGACAGCTTTATTTCGGGGGGGGAGAGAGTTCCGGATTCCCATTCCCCCCTTTGTGTGAGGAAGTGCTTCCTGACATTCCCCCCACCCCCTTGTTCTGGGCCCCCTCCCCCCACCAGAGGAAGTAGTTTCTCTCTATCGACCCAATCGAATCCTTTCATCATCTTAAACCCCCCCCTCGATCAGTTCACCCCCTCAATCCTCAACACTCGAGGGGAGGGAGCCTCCCTCACAGTTTAACCCTTTTATGATTGGGATTCTCAGTGCTCACAGCAGACAGTTCCGTCAGTGCCGAGTTCATTTCCTGGTAACTTGCTGAGGGTAACAGCCGAATATCAGCGTAATATCTGTAAAAAACAAAAAAAATTCAGTATCTCCAACAGTGCGGCGCTCCCTCAGCACGGACCCTCCCACAGTGCGGCGCTCCCTCAGCACGGACCCTCCCACAGTGCGGCGCTCCCTCGGCACTGACCCTCCCACAGTGCGGCGCTCCCTCGGCACTGACCCTCCCACAGTGCGGCGCTCCCTCAGCACGGACCCTCCCACAGTGCAGCGCTCCCTCAGCACGGACCCTCCCACAGTGCGGCGCTCCCTCAGCACTGACCCTCCCACAGTGCAGCGCTCCCTCAGCACGGACCCTCCCACAGTGCAGCGCTCCCTCAGCACGGACCCTCCCACAGTGCGGCGCTCCCTCAGCACTGACCCTCCCACAGTGCGGCGCTCCCTCAGCACTGACCCTCCCACAATGCTACGCTCCCTCAGCACGGACCCTCCCACAGTGCAGCGCTCCCTCAGCACTGACCCTCCCACAGTGCAGCGCTCCCTCAGCACTGACCCTCCCACAGTGCGGCGCTCCCTCAGCACTGACCCTCCCACAGTGTGGCGCTCCCTCAGCACTGACCCTCCCACAGTGCGGCACTCCCTCAGCACTGACCCTCCCACAGTGCGGCACTCCCTCAGCACTGACCCTCCCACAGTGCGGCGCTCCCTCAGCACTGACACACTGTGAGAGTCACTCTTTCAGGATAAGGTGTTGGCAGTTTTGGAGTGAGGAGAGAAATTTATTCTCTTGGGTGTGAGATAAATTTTGGAAAGTCTCGACCCGGGATTGGTGTGGAGACTTCGCCAAGATGAATCATGAAGGCTGAGATCATTGGAGAATTGGGAGATTTAGGAATAGACGGATTGAGTTGGAGAGTTAGTTAGGACCTTACTGAATGAGGGAACTGTCTCAAGTGAGCAACTAGCCCCCAGCGTCATCTATTTCCGATTGTATGTGGGGTTTATTGACTCGGTGAGTTGTTGTGATCTGGAAGGCGATGCCTGAGAGGGAGCAGATTCACCCTCAGAGACGGGGAGAGAGACTGGAAGCTGGGAATTTTAGGGGTTATTGCGGGAGCAAGCAGGGAATGAGTTGGATTCATTGGAAAGATCTATCTCAGAGTGCACAGTGTTAAGATGGGCTGAATGGCCTCTCTCAGTCCCTGAGTGTGTGATTGTATGATTCTAATAGAGAGTTATAAACCAAAGTACTGACTTCTCCACCATCTGTCTGTACCGGGGAATCTCCTTCGCGTACAAAAGCTTGTTAATCGGTGAATCCTAAAAAAAACCCAAATATCATTAGATTGGATGGTCAATAATTCCCATTTGTTCCCAAACCTCTTCCCATTCACTCCCACCGTACACAATCCCAATCCCCTTCCCATTCACTCCCACTGTACACAATCCCAATCCCAAACCCCTTCCCGTTCACTCCCACCGTACACAATCCCAATCCCCTTCCCCTCCACTCCCACTGTACACAATCCCAATCCCCTTCCCGTTCACTTCCACTGTACACAATCCCAATCCCCTTCCCCTCCACTCCCACTGTATACAATCCCAATCCCCTTCCCGTTCACTCCCACTGTATACAATCCCAATCCCCTTCCCGTTCACTTCCACTGTACACAATCCCAATCCCAAAACCCTTCCCGTTCACTCCCACTGTACACAATCCCAAACGCCTTCCTGTTCACTCCCACTGTACACTATCCCAATCCAAACCCCTTCCTGTTCACTCCCACTGTACACAATCCCAATCCCCCTTCCTGTCCACTCCCACTGTACACAATCCCAATCCCCTTCCCGTTCACTCCCACTGTACACAATCCCAATCCCCCTTCCCGTCCACTCCCACTGTACCCAATCCCAAACCCCTTCCCCTCCACTCCCACTGTACACAATCCCAATCCCCTTCCCGTTCACTCCCACTGTACACAATCCCAAACCCCTTCCTGTTCACTCCCACTGTACACTATCCCAATCCCAAACCCCTTCCCGTTCACTCCCACCGTACACAATCCCAAACCCCTTCCTGTTCACTCCCACTGTACACAATCCCAAACCCTTTCCCGTTCACTCCCACTGTACACTATCCCAATCCAAACCCCTTCCTGTTCACTCCCACTGTACCCAATCCCAAACCCCTTCCCGTTCACTCCCACTGTACACAATCCCAATCCAAACCCCTTCCTGTTCACTCCCACTGTACACTATCCCAATCCAAACCCCTTCCTGTTCACTCCCACTGTACACAATCCCAATCCCCCTTCCTGTCCACTCCCACTGTACCCAATCCCAAACCCCTTCCCGTTCACTCCCACTGTACCCAATCCCAAACCCCTTCCCGTTCACTCCCACTGTACCCAATCCCAAACCCCTTCCCGTTCACTCCCACTGTACCCAATCCCAAACCCCTTCCCGTTCACTCCCACTGTACACAATCCCAATCCCAAACCCCTTCCCATTCACTCCCACTGTACACAATCCCGAACCCCTTCCTGTTCACTCCCACTGTACACTATCCCAATCCCAAACCCCTTCCCGTTCACTCCCACTGTACCCAATCCCAAACCCCTTCCCGTTCACTCCCACTGTACACAATCCCAATCCCAAACCCCTTCCCATTCACTCCCACTGTACACAATCCCAATCCCAAACCCCTTCCCATTCACTCCCACTGTACACAATCCCAAACCCCTTCCCGTTCACTCCCACTGTACACTATCCCAATCCCAAACTCCTTCCCGTTCACTCCCACTGTACACAATCCCAATCCCAAACCCCTTCCTGTTCACTCCCACTGTACACAATCCCAAACCCCTTCCCGTTCACTCCCACTGTACACAATCCCAATCCCAAACCCCTTCCTGTTCACTCCCACTGTACACTATCCCAATCCCAATCCCCCTTCCCGTTCACTCCCATGGCGCGGCAGCACAACGGTTAGCGCTGCTGCCTCACAGCACCAGGGACCCGGGTTCAATTCCCGGCTTGGGTCTCTGTCTGTGTAAAATCTGCACATTCTCCCCATGTCTGCATGGGTTTCTTCCGGGGGCTCCGGTTTCCTCCCACAGTTCAAAGACGTGCGGGTTAGGGTGCATTGGCCGTGCTAAATTCTCCCTCAGTGTCCCCGAACAGGAGTGTGGCGACTAGGGCACTTTCACAGTCACTTCATTGCAGTGTTAATGTAAGCCTTGTAAGATTTATATAAACTGACTAATAAACTCTCATTTACTCCCTCTGTACACAACACTTATCTCCCACACCAGTAACTCAATCCTCCTGCTGTCTGTACAATATTGGATTGATCCAGTTAAGACGGGAATCTATCTCCAGGGCTTCCTGGGCTGGTCTGTGGGGGCAGTGACTGGTGCCCCCTCCTTCCCGGGGCCCGGATCCCGTCACGCGAGGGTCGTTCCATCACTCACCCGGCCCACTTTGTGCTCTGTGGTTGTACAGGAGTCGATGAAGGTCTGTGCGATGACAGAGAGTGCAGCATCCACATTATCCGAAAGCTGGATATCGAAAATGAAGTGTGGACTCTTCAGGATATTCAACCAGAACCGCAACGGCAAACTGGGAATCAGGAGCAGGAAAAGCATTACAACCCAGACTGGGAACGCCGGGAATCTCAGCCAACTGGGAATCGGAACACTAAGGGTAACGTCAAACCGGGAATCAGAAAACCGGGAATGTCGTCAAACTGGGAATCATAACACTGAAGGTAACGTCAAACCGGGAATCAGAAAACCGGGAATATCGCCAAACTGGGAATCGTAACACTGAAGGTAACGTCAAACCGGGAATCAGAAAACCGGGAATATCGCCAAACTGGGAATCGTAACACTGAGGGTAACGTAAAACCGGGAATGTCATCAAACTGGGAATTGGAATGCTGGGAACGTCATTAAACTGGGATGAGGACAACTCCAAACTGGGAATCGGAACACCGGGGATATCAACAAATTGGGAACCAGAATGCCGGGAATATTGTTAAATCGGGAATCAGAATGCCACAGATGTGATTAATCTGGGAATATTGGGAAAATAGGGAATCAGAATGCCAGGAATGTGATTAAACTGTGAATCGGAATATTGGGAACATAACTAAATCAGGAATCAACGGGAATCTTGGAATTGACATTAAACTGGGAGTGGGAATTACCAGAATCCCGGGGGAGAGAGGAGGAGGGGGGAGTGGAGGGAGGAGGGGGGAGTGGAGGAGGGAGTGGAGGGGGAAAGGGGGGGCTTCAATACGGGGATGGGATGGAGGGATGGAGGGATGGCCTCCTTGACTCGCCGCTTTCCCCCACCTCACAGGCGAGTCGGGGTGTCAGGGGAGGGGGTATGGGGCAGGGAAGGGTGGGAGGTCTGCACTGGCTCTGAGCACCCCCCCCGTGGGCCTCTCGCTCCCCCCAACCCCCTGGGGGCCCCTCGCCCCACATCCCCCCCCACTGCCACCACCCTGCGGGCCCCTCACCCCCCCCAGTGCCCCCCGCGGGCCCCTCGCTCCCCTGTCCCCCCCCCCACCTCTCTACCTGTTGGTTTTCCAGATGTGGATGATCTCCGGATCCACAATCCCGTGCCGCGCTGCCTGGTCATCCAAATAGTCAAAGAAAAATTTGACGGCCAGTGGGACGGTGTGTCCAGCGCCCAGAATCACCTGGAACACATCATCAACAAACTTCTGGTGTATCCCCTGTGGGTGGAACCGAGACGGGGGGAGGAAATGGTTAATAATTACCCGGCATTGGGGCAACAACTTCAACCCAGCTCTGTAAAAACAACACAGACTGTGAAAATCAAATAACAGGCTGGAGAGAGAGGGGCTGAATGGCCTCCTCCTGTTCCTGTGTAACAGGCTGGAGAGAGAGGGGCTGAATGGCCTCCTCCTGTTCCTGTGTAACAGGCTGGAGAGAGAGGGGCTGAATGGCCTTCTCCACATACTCACCTTCATGGACAGGAGTCGGGTCAGGTAGATTTCAGGAATGGCCTTAGCTCGCTCCCTCTCCCGGACACTGCTCCGTCTGGGCCGGACTATCTCAGGCTCCTCCAGGGGTTTGACCAGGTGCCAATACTTCACACCCTCCTCCTCAATATCGTCCAACATCGCAGTCTCTGCGGGGAACAAAGTCAGAGAGACACCAAAACTGGGAGAGACTCCCTCAACATCGTCCAACTCCTGAGTTCCAGAGATAGGGAGGGGGTGTAGGGGGCTGGAGGAGGTTACAGAGATAGGGAGAGGGTGTAGGGGCTGGAGGAGGTTACAGAGATAGGGAGGGGGTGTAGGGGCTGGAGGAGGTTACAGAGATAGGGAGGGGGTGTAGGGGGCTGGAGGGGGTTACAGAGATAGGGAGGGGATGTAGGGGCTGGAGGAGGTTACAGAGATAGGGAGGGGGTGTAGGGGGCTAGAGGAGGTTACAGAGATAGGGAGGGGGCGTAGGAGCTGGAGGGGGTTACAGAGATAGGGAGGGGGTGTAGGAGCTGGAGGGGGTTACAGAGATAGGGAGGGGGTGTAGGGGGCTGGAGGGGGTTACAGAAATAGGGAGGGAGTGTAGGGGGCTGGAGGAGGTTACAGAGATAGGGAGGGAGTGTAGGGGGCTGGAGGAGGTTACAGAGATAGGGAGGGGGTGTAGGGGGCTGGAGGGGGTTACAGAGATAGGGAGGGGATGTAGGGGCTGGAGGAGGTTACAGAGATAGGGAGGGGGTGTAGGGGGCTAGAGGAGGTTACAGAGATAGGGAGGGGGCGTAGGAGCTGGAGGGGGTTACAGAGATAGGGAGGGGGTGTAGGAGCTGGAGGGGGTTACAGAGATAGGGAGGGGGTGTAGGGGGCTGGAGGGGGTTACAGAAATAGGGAGGGAGTGTAGGGGGCTGGAGGAGGTTACAGAGATAGGGAGGGAGTGTAGGGGGCTGGAGGAGGTTACAGAGATAGGGAGGGGGTGTAGGGGGCTGGAGGGGGTTACAGAGATAGGGAGGGGGTGTAGGGGGCTGGAGGGGGTTACAGAGATAGGGAGGGAGTGTAGGGGGCTGGAGGAGGTTACAGAGATAGGGAGGGGGTGTAGGGGGCTGGAGGAGGTTACAGAGATAGGGAGGGGGTGTAGGGGGCTGGAGGAGGTTACAGAGATAGGGAGGGGGTGTAGGGGGCTGGAGGAGGTTATAGGGATAGGGAGGGGGTGTAGGGGCTGGAGGAGGTTACAGAGATAGAGAGGGGGTGTAGGGGCTGGAGGAGGTTACAGAGATAGGGAGGGGGTGTAGGGGGCTGGAGGAGGTTACAGAGATAGGGAGGGGGTGTAGGGGGCTGGAGGGGGTTACAGAGATAGGGAGGGGGTGTAGGGGCTGGAGGGGGTTACAGAGATAGGGAGGGGGTGTAGGGGCTGGAGGGGGTTACAGAGATAGGGAGGGGGTGTAGGGGGCTGGAGGAGGTTACAGAGATAGGGAGGGGGTGTAGGGGCTGGAGGAGGTTACAGAGATAGGGAGGGGGTGTAGGGGCTGGAGGAGGTTACAGAGATAGGGAGGGGTGTAGGGGCTGGAGAGGGTTACAGAGATAGGGAGGGGGTGTAGGGGCTGGAGGAGGTTACAGAGATAGGGAGGGGGTGTAGGGAACGCAGGCGGATAGACAATGTCACCTCCCTCCACCACCACTCAGGCGGCACCCCACCCCGTCCCCCCTACCCTCCCACCCTGTTCCCCTGCCCCCGACCCCTCAGGCAGCCTCCCCCACCCCGTTCCCCCCCCACCCATCAGATGGCCCTCCCCACCCCATTCCCCTGCCCCCCACCACTCAGGTGGACACCCCACCCCGACCCCCCCTACCCCCCCACCCCTACCCCATCCCCCCTCCCCCCCACCCCTCCGGCGGCACATCGCCACCCACCCCCTCCCCCCCACCCCCGTCCCCGTGTGTTGGCGGATCCCTCCCGGGTTGTACTCACTCTCGCTCAGGGTGTAGTCTCGGTAGGTCTCCCTGGGCAGTGTGGTGTGGGCTTTAGGGACCAGGGCCACCGTCGCTCCATCCGGAACCTAGCGGAGAGGAAAGGCAGAGGGGAGGGGAGGGGGGTGGAGGGGAGGGGGGGAGGGGAGGGGAGGGGGTGAGGGGGGGGAGGGGAGGGGAGGGGGGTGGAGGGAAGGGGAATGGGGGGAGGGGGGGGAGGGGAGGGGAGGGGAGGGGAGGGGGGTGGAGGGGAGGGGAATGGGGGGAGGGGGGAGGGGGGGAGGGGAGGGGAGGGGAGGTGCAGTCAGTAATTCAGACGCTGGATATTCCGTCTGTAACCCACACCCACCCCCCCCCCCCTCCAGGCAGCGCATTCCAGACCCTCACCACCCTCTGGGTAAAAAGCTTTTCCTCACATCCCCCTAAACCTCCTGCCCCTCCCCTTGAACCCTGTGTCCCCCCGTGACTGACCCACTCTGTCCGTGTCCCTCATAATCTTGTACACCTCGATTAGATCACCCCTCAGTCTTCTCTGCTCCAACCAAAACAACCCAAGCCTATCCAACCTCTCTCCATCGCTGAAACGCTCCATCCCAGGCAGCATCCTGCTGAATCTCCAGTGGAATCATGTCCTTCCTATGATGTGGTGACCCAGACCTGCACACAGTGCTCCAGCTGTGGCCTCACCCACTCTCTGTCCATCTCCCTCAACCTTTCACTCTGGGCTTCTCGGGGAGGGAGTGGGCTCAGGACACGCAACCCCCAGCACCACCGCCCCCCCCCCCCCGTCCCAGCCAACCCTCACCTGCTCCACCCCCCCCACCGCGCTCCTCCCCCCGCCGCCCCGCGTCCCCCTCCCCCACCTGGTAGTGCTGCAGTGTGTTCAAGCGTTTCCAAGGACCCTCAATGACGGAGGTAAGATCCTCATTGGACAGGGTCAAGTGACCTCCGACCCCGGCTCGCCATTCTGCTCAACAGAAACAAGATTCAAAATGGAGGGAAACGGTCCCCTCGCCACTCCACTCTTCCCCATTTACCCCCCCACTGCATGCCCCCACTCTCCCCTCCCCCACCCACTCTCTGCCCCATTCCCCCACCGTCTCCCCCTCCCCCCCACTCTCCGCCCCATTCCCCTGCCGTCTCCCCGTCCCCCCACATCCCCCCACTCTGCCCCATTCCCCCCACCTTCCTCCTCCTCCCCCCCACCCCACTCTCTGCCCATTCCCCCGCCCTCTGCCCCATTCCCCCACCCTTTCCTTCTCTCCCCTTCCCCCACATCCCCCCCCGACTCTCTGCCCCATTCCCCCACCATCTCCCCTTCTCCCGCACACCCCCACCTCTCCACCCCATCCCCCCCACCCTCTCCTCCTCTCCCCCTCCCCGACACACATGGATCGGGCTTCGATCGGGCCCAGTAGGAACACAGGATTCTGAAAGCAGCTTTAACAGATTTAACCAGGGGCACGGTGACACAGTGGGTTAGCACTGCTGTCTCACAGTGCCAGGGACCCGGGTTCGATTCCCGGGGGCACGGTGACACAGTGGGTTAGCACTGCCCCCTCACAGTGCCAGGGACCCGGGTTCGATTCCCGGGGACACGGTGACACAGTGGGTTAGCACTGCCCCCTCACAGCGCCAGGGACCCGGGTTCGATTCCCGGGGGGGCACGGTGACACAGTGGGTTAACACTGCTGTCTCACAGCGCCAGGGACCCGGGTTCGATTCCCCGGGGACACGGTGACACAGTGGGTTAACACTGCTGTCTCACAGTGCCAGGGACCCGGGTTCGATTCCCCGGGGACACGGTGACACAGTGGGTTAACACTGCTGTCTCACAGTGCCAGGGACCCGGGTTCGATTCCCCGGGGGGGCATGGTGACACAGTGGGTTAGCGCTGCTGTCTCACATGGGTTAGCGCTGCTGTCTCACAGCGCCAGGGACCCGGGTTCGATTCCCGGGGCACGGTGACACAGTGGGTTAGCACTGCCCCCTCACAGCGCCAGGGACCCAGGTTCGATTCCCGGGGGCACGGTGACACAGTGGGTTAGCGCTGCTGTCTCACAGCGCCAGGAACCCAGGTTCGATTCCCGGGGCACGGTGACACAGTGGGTTAGCGCTGCTGTCTCACAGCGCCAGGGACCCGGGTTCGATTCCCAGGGGGGGCACGGTGACACAGTGGGTTAGCACTGCTGTCTCACAGCGCCAGGGTCCCGGGTTCGATTCCCGGGGGCACGGTGACACAGTGGGTTAACACTGCTGTCTCACAGAGCCAGGGACCCAGGTTCGATTCCCGGGGGGGGGGCACGGTGACAC
>NW_027650708.1:35000-49816 GCF_965287045.1 Carcharhinus amblyrhynchos
CCTCCCACAGCGCGGCGCTCCCTCAGCACTGACCCTCCTACAGTGCGGCGCTCCCTCGGCACCGACCCTCCCACAGTGCGGCGCTCCCTCAGCACTGACCCTCCCACAGTGCGGCGCTCCCTCGGCACCGACCCTCCCACAGTGCGGCGCTCCCTCGGCACTGACCCTCCCACAGTGCGGCACTCCCTCAGCACTGACCCTCCCACAGTGCGGCGCTCCCTCGGCACTGACCCTCTCACGGTGCGGTGCTCCCTCAGCACTGACCCTCCCACAGTGCGGCGCTCCCTCAGCACTGACCCTCCCACAGTGCGGCGCTCCCTCAGCACTGACCCTCCCACAGTGCGGCGCTCCCTCAGCACTGACCCTCCCACAGTGCGGCGCTCCCTCAGCACTGACCCTCACACGGTGCGGTGCTCCCTCAGCACTGACCCCCTCACAGTGCGGCGCTCCCTCAGCACTGACCCTCCCACAGTGCAGTGTCTCTGGGCTGTATCTGTGGGGGAGGGTGTACGCTCGGTGTGGTTTGGGGGGATCTGGAAAGGGGATATGATTTGGGATATTTCACTCACCAGTGGTTTATATTCGATATCCTCCCGGAGCAGGCGATTATCGTTGAGGGTATACTTGGCTTTCCCGGTCCTCTGGTCCACTGGTCCCTTGTCCACCTGATGTTTTATTGCTCGCACCAACATATGGAGAGGTTCCCCAGCACATTCCTGAGGGACAAGGCAGCGTCAAACTGTCAGATCCTCAACGCCCACACAACACACACTCTCCGCCTCACGCGCGCACACTCTCCGCCTCTCGCGCGCACACTCTCCGCCTCTCGCGCGCACACTCTCCGCCTCTCGCGCGCACACTCTCCGCCTCGCTCGCGCGCACACTCTCCGCCTCGCTCGCGCGCACACTCTCAGCCTCTCGCGCGCACACTCTCCGCCTCTCGCGTACACACTCTCAGCCTCTCGCGCGCACACTCTCCGCCTCTCGCGTACACACTCTCCGCCTCTCGCGCGCACGCTCTCCGCCTCGCTCGCGCGCACACTCTCAGCCTCTCGCGCGCACACTCTCCGCCTCTCGCGCGCACACTCTCCGCCTCTCGCGCGCACACTCTCCGCCTCGCTCGCGCGCACACTCTCCGCCTCTCGCGTGCACGCTCTCCGCCTCTCGCGCGCACGCTCTCCGCCTCTCGCGCGCACGCTCTCCGCCTCTCGCGCGCACGCTCTCCGCCTCTCGCGCGCACGCTCTCCGCCTCTCGCGCGCACGCTCTCCGCCTCTCGCGCGCACGCTCTCCGCCTCTCGCGCGCACACTCTCCGCCTCGCTCGCGCGCACACTCTCTGCCTCGCTCGCGCGCACACTCTCCGCCTCTCGCGCGCACGCTCTCCGCCTCTCGCGCGCACACTCTCCGCCTCGCTCGCGTGCACACTCTCCTCCTCGCTCGCGCGCACACTCTCCTCCTTGCTCGCGCGCACACTCTCTGCCTCGCTCGCGCGCACACTCTCTGCCTCGCTCGCGCGCACACTCTCTGCCTCGCTCGCACGCACACTCTCCACCTCTCGCGTGCACACTCTCCGCCTCTCGCGCGCACGCTCTCCGCCTCTCGCGCGCACACTCTCCTCCTCGCTCGCGCGCACACTCTCCGCCTCTCGCGCGCACACTCTCCGCCTCGCTCGCGCGCACACTCTCCGCCTCGCTCGCGCGCACACTCTCCGCCTCGCTCGCGCGCACACTCTCCGCCTCGCTCGCGCGCACACTCTCCGCCTCTCGCTCGCACACTCTCCGCCTCTCGCGCGCACACTCTCCGCCTCGCTCACGCGCACACTCTCCGCCTCGCTCGCGCGCACACTCTCCGCCTCGCTCGCGCGCACACTCTCCGCCTCTCGCTCGCACACTCTCCGCCTCTCGCGCGCACACTCTCCGCCTCGCTCACGCGCACACTCTCCGCCTCGCTCGCGCGCACACTCTCCGCCTCGCTCGCGCGCACACTCTCCGCCTCTCGCGCGCGCACACTTTGTTCCTTATGGTCAGTCTCATTCAGCGGGCCTGTCAGATAATGTGCACAGGTTTGACACCAAATACCAAGAATATTTCACTCACCCGCAGGAAGGTGTAGAGACAGAGAGAAATCCAGTTTGTCAGCAATTTTTCCACCACTGTCTCTGTCCTAAAAACACAAGAAAAAAGAGTAAAGCTCCCTCTACCCGGTCCCCCATCAAACACTCCCAGGACAGGTACAGCACAGGGTTAGACACAGAGTAAAGCTCCCTCTACACTGTCCCCCCATCAAACACTCCCAGGACAGGTACAGCACGGGGTTAGACACAGAGTAAAGCTCCCTCTACACTGTCCCCCAATCCCAGGACAGGTACAGCACGGGGTTAGATACAGAGTAAAGCTCCCTCTACACTGTCCCCCCATCAAACACTCCCAGGACAGGTACAGCACGGGGTTAGACACAGAGTAAAGCTCCCTCTACACTGTCCCCCAATCCCAGGACAGGTACAGCACGGGGTTAGATACAGAGTAAAGCTCCCTCTACACTGTCCCCCCATCAAACACTCCCAGGACAGGTACAGCACGGGGTTAGATACAGAGTAAAGCTCCCTCTACACTGTCCCCATCAAACACTCCCAGGACAGGTACAGCACGGGGTTAGATACAGAGTAAAGCTCCCTCTACACTGTCCCCATCAAACACTCCCAGGACAGGTACAGCACGGGGTTAGATACAGAGTAAAGCTCCCTCTACACTGTCCCCCCATCAAACACTCCCAGGACAGGTACAGCACAGGGTTAGATACAGAGTAAAGCTCCCTCTACACTGTCCCCCCATCAAACACTCCCAGGACAGGTACAGCACGGGGTTAGATACAGAGTAAAGCTCCCTCTACACTGTCCCCCCATCAAACACTCCCAGGACAGGTACAGCACAGGGTTAGATACAGAGTAAAGCTCCCTCTACACTGTCCCCCCATCAAACACTCCCAGGACAGGTACAGCACGGGGTTAGATACAGAGTAAAGCTCCCTCTACACTGTCCCCCCATCAAACACTCCCAGGACAGGTACAGCACAGGGTTAGATACAGAGTAAAGCTCCCTCTACACTGTCCCCCCCATCAAACACTCCCAGGACAGGTACAGC
This sequence comes from Carcharhinus amblyrhynchos, assembly GCF_965287045.1. Taxonomy (NCBI): domain Eukaryota; kingdom Metazoa; phylum Chordata; class Chondrichthyes; order Carcharhiniformes; family Carcharhinidae; genus Carcharhinus; species Carcharhinus amblyrhynchos. The sequence continues at coordinate 38,141 of NW_027650708.1, forward strand.
ACGGGGTTAGATACAGAGTAAAGCTCCCTCTACACTGTCCCCATCAAACACTCCCAGGACAGGTACAGCACGGGGTTAGATACAGAGTAAAGCTCCCTCTACACTGTCCCCATCAAACACTCCCAGGACAGGTACAACACGGGGTTAGATACAGAGTAAAACTCCCTCTACACTGTCCCCCCATCAAACACTCCCAGGACAGGGACAGCACGGGGTTAGATACAGAGTAAAGCTCCCTCTACACTGTCCCCCCCATCAAACACTCCCAGGACAGGTACAGCACGGGGTTAGATACAGAGTAAAACTCCCTCTACACTGTCCCCCCATCAAACACTCCCAGGACAGGTACAGCATGGGGTTAGATACAGAGTAAAACTCCCTCTACACTGTCCCCCCCATCAAACACTCCCAGGACAGGTACAGCATGGGGATAGATACAGAGTAAAGCTCCCTCTACACTGTCCCCCATCAAACACTCCCAGGACAGGTACAGCATGAGGTTAGATACAGAGTAAAGCTCCCTCTACACTGTCCCCCCATCAAACACTCCCAGGACAGGTACAGCATGGGGATAGATACAGAGTAAAGCTCCCTCTACACTGTCCCCCCATCAAACACTCCCAGGACAGGTACAGCACGGGGTTAGATACAGAGTAAAACTCCCTCACACTGTCCCATCAAACACTCCCAGGACGGGTACAGCATGGGGTTAGATACAGAGTAAAGCTCCCTCTACACTGTCCCCATCAAACACTCCCAGGACAGGTACAGCACGGGGTTAGATACAGAGTAAAGCTCCCTCTACACTGTCCCCATCAAACACTCCCAGGACAGGTACAGCACAGGGTTAGATACAGAGTAAAGCTCCCTCTACACTGTCCCCCCATCAAACACTCCCAGGACAGGGACAGCACGGGGTTAGATACAGAGTAAAGCTCCCTCTACACTGTCCCCCCATCAAACACTCCCAGGACAGGTACAGCATGGGGTTAGATACAGAGTAAAGCTCCCTCTACACTGTCCCCATCAAACACTCCCAGGACAGGTACAGCACGGGGTTAGATACAGAGTAAAGCTCCCTCTACACTGTCCCCCATCAAACACTCCCAGGACAGGTACAGCACGGGGTTAGATACCGAGTAAAGCTCCCTCTACACTGTCCCCCCATCAAACACTCCCAGGACAGGGACAGCACGGGGTTAGATACAGAGTAAAGCTCCCTCTACACTGTCCCCCCATCAAACACTCCCAGGACAGGTACAGCATGGGGTTAGATACAGAGTAAAGCTCCCTCTACACTGTCCCCATCAAACACTCCCAGGACAGGTACAGCATGGGGTTAGATACAGAGTAAAGCTCCCTCTACACTGTCCCCATCAAACACTCCCAGGACAGGTACAGCACGGGGTTAGACACAGAGTAAAGCTCCCTCTACACTGTCCCCCCATCAAACACTCCCAGGACAGGTACAGCACGGGGTTAGACACAGAGTAAAGCTCCCTCTACACTGTCCCCCCATCAAACACTCCCAGGACAGGTACAGCACGGGGTTAGATACAGAGTAAAGCTCCCTCTACACTGTCCCCCCCATCAAACACTCCCAGGACAGGTACAGCACGGGGTTAGATACAGAGTAAAGGTCCCTCTACACTGTCCCCCCCATCAAACACTCCCAGGACAGGTACAGCACAGGGTTAGATACAGAGTAAAGCTCCCTCTACACTGTCCCCCCATCAAACACTCCCAGGACAGGTACAGCACAGGGTTAGATACAGAGTAAAGCTCCCTCTACACTGTCCCCATCAAACACTCCCAGGACAGGTACAGCACGGGGTTAGATACAGAGTAAAGCTCCCTCTACACTGTCCCCCCATCAAACACTCCCAGGACAGGTACAGCACAGGGTTAGATACAGAGTAAAGCTCCCTCTACACTGTCCCCCCATCAAACACTCCCAGGACAGGTACAGCACGGGGTTAGATACAGAGTAAAGCTCCCTCTACACTGTCCCCCCATCAAACACTCCCAGGACAGGTACAGCACAGGGTTAGATACAGAGTAAAGCTCCCTCTACACTGTCCCCCCATCAAACACTCCCAGGACAGGTACAGCACGGGGTTAGATACAGAGTAAAGCTCCCTCTACACTGTCCCCCCATCAAACACTCCCAGGACAGGTACAGCACAGGGTTAGATACAGAGTAAAGCTCCCTCTACACTGTCCCCCCCATCAAACACTCCCAGGACAGGTACAGCACGGGGTTAGATACAGAGTAAAGCTCCCTCTACACTGTCCCCATCAAACACTCCCAGGACAGGTACAGCACGGGGTTAGATACAGAGTAAAGCTCCCTCTACACTGTCCCCATCAAACACTCCCAGGACAGGTACAACACGGGGTTAGATACAGAGTAAAACTCCCTCTACACTGTCCCCCCATCAAACACTCCCAGGACAGGGACAGCACGGGGTTAGATACAGAGTAAAGCTCCCTCTACACTGTCCCCCCCATCAAACACTCCCAGGACAGGTACAGCACGGGGTTAGATACAGAGTAAAACTCCCTCTACACTGTCCCCCCATCAAACACTCCCAGGACAGGTACAGCATGGGGTTAGATACAGAGTAAAACTCCCTCTACACTGTCCCCCCCATCAAACACTCCCAGGACAGGTACAGCATGGGGATAGATACAGAGTAAAGCTCCCTCTACACTGTCCCCCATCAAACACTCCCAGGACAGGTACAGCATGAGGTTAGATACAGAGTAAAGCTCCCTCTACACTGTCCCCCCATCAAACACTCCCAGGACAGGTACAGCATGGGGATAGATACAGAGTAAAGCTCCCTCTACACTGTCCCCCCATCAAACACTCCCAGGACAGGTACAGCACGGGGTTAGATACAGAGTAAAGCTCCCTCACACTGTCCCATCAAACACTCCCAGGACGGGTACAGCATGGGGTTAGATACAGAGTAAAGCTCCCTCTACACTGTCCCCATCAAACACTCCCAGGACAGGTACAGCACGGGGTTAGATACAGAGTAAAGCTCCCTCTACACTGTCCCCATCAAACACTCCCAGGACAGGTACAGCACAGGGTTAGATACAGAGTAAAGCTCCCTCTACACTGTCCCCCCATCAAACACTCCCAGGACAGGGACAGCACGGGGTTAGATACAGAGTAAAGCTCCCTCTACACTGTCCCCCCATCAAACACTCCCAGGACAGGTACAGCATGGGGTTAGATACAGAGTAAAGCTCCCTCTACACTGTCCCCATCAAACACTCCCAGGACAGGTACAGCACGGGGTTAGATACAGAGTAAAGCTCCCTCTACACTGTCCCCATCAAACACTCCCAGGACAGGTACAGCACGGGGTTAGATACAGAGTAAAGCTCCCTCTACACTGTCCCCCATCAAACACTCCCAGGACAGGTACAGCACGGGGTTAGATACCGAGTAAAGCTCCCTCTACACTGTCCCCATCAAACACTCCCAGGACAGGTACAGCACAGGGTTAGATACAGAGTAAAGCTCCCTCTACACTGTCCCCCCATCAAACACTCCCAGGACAGGTACAGCATGGGGTTAGATACAGAGTAAAGTGATAAGGTGGATATTAAGGGTGGGGGTACCTGCGCAGCATGAGTTTGGGATTCTTTGCCACGTATTGGTCGATTAAAGTGGACAGGAGAGTTTTCATGATGTCAGTGACATACTCCAGCTTCCCATGCAGGGCCACTGTCAGTAACGATGCGACATAGCCCCTGTCCCGGTGGCTAAACGTTCTCTGATCCTCCAGCGTCTGAATGAGCTGTGAGAAAGACAAGTAAATCTTATTGCAGAGCAGAGAGAGAGAGGCCATTCAGTCCATCCTAACTGTGCTGGGTCTTTGGAACATCCATCCAATTAATCCCTCTCACCCACTCCCTCTCTCCATCCCTTCCTCACACCAGCACCCCTCCGTCTCTCCCCCTCCTGCCACTCCCCCTGACGCTCTGTGAGTTTTCCTCTCCCTGTATTTCTCCCCCTTGGAGCACCGTGCACAGTTCCAGTCTCCGTATCCCTCGGTTAGACCCACACTGGGAGCACCGTGCACAGTTCCAGTCTCCATATCCCTCGGTTAGACCCACACTGGGAGCACCGTGCACAGTTCCAGTCTCCATACCCCTCGGTTAGACCCACACTGGGAGCACCGTGCACAGTTCCAGTCTCCATAACCCTCGGTTAGACCCACACTGGGAGCACTATGCACAGTTCCAGTCTCCATATCCCTCAGTTAGACCCACACTGGGAGCACCGTGCACAGTTCCAGTCTCCGTATCCCTCGGTTAGACCCACACTGGGAGCACCGTGCACAGTTCCAGTCTCCATAACCCTCGGTTAGACCCACACTGGGAGCACCGTGCACAGTTCCAGTCTCCATAACCCTCGGTTAGACCCACACTGGGAGCACCGTGCACAGTTCCAGTCTCCATAACCCTCGGTTAGACCCACACTGGGAGCACTGTGCACAGTTCCAGTCTCCATAACCCTCGGTTAGACCCACACTGGGAGTACTGTGCACAGTTCCAGTCTCCATATCCCTCAGTTAGACCCACACTGGGAGCACTGAGCGCAGTTCCAGCCTCCATATCCCTCGGTTAGACACACACTTGGAGCACTCGCTCCCACGGGGACGGGGGAGGATGTCGGACTCGCTCCCACGGGGAGAGTAGGGGAGGATGTGGGACTGGGGGAGGTAAATAGTGTGGATATGTTTAAGTGGAGGGTGAGGGGTGATGGTGATGTTATGTAAATACATGAGAAAGAATGATGTGGAAGGATATGGGGGAGACAAAGGGATGGGGTGGGAGGAGGCTTGTGGGGGCAGAGACACTCGTATGAAGCAGACGGGCCGACTGGCCTGTCTCTGTGTCGGGATTGTGATGGGGGAACAGGTGTGTCAATCCTCTGTCGAGATCTCTGGTTTAGAAATCGTGATGGAGACAGTTCATGGTGGAAAGATGGAGACATGACATGACCACACAAGGCTGTGTTCTCAGCCCCCTACTATACTCCTTATACACCTCTGACTGTGCGGCTAAATTCCCCTCCAACTCAATCTTCAAGTTTGCTGACAACACCACTGTAGTGGGTCGGATTTCAAACAATGATGAGACAGAGTATAGGAATGAGATAGAGAATCTGGTGAACTGGTGCGGTGACAATAATCTCTCCCTCAATGTCAACAAAACAAAGGAGATTGTCATCGACTTCAGGAAGTGTAAAGGAGAACATGCCCCTGTCTACATCAACGGGGATGAAGCGAAAAGGGTCGAGAGACCTTCAAGTTTTTAGGTGTCCAGATCACCAACAACCTGCCCTGGTCGCCCCATACTGACACGATAGTTAAGAAAACGCACCAATGTCTCTACTTTCTCAGAAGACGAAGGAAATTTGGCATGTCCGCTACGACTCTCACCAACTTTTACAGATGCCCCATAGAAAGCATTCTTTCTGGTTGGATCACAGCTCGGTCTGGGCTCCTGCTCTGCCCAAGACCACAAGGAACTACAAAAGGGTGGTGAATGTAGCCCAGTCCATCACACAAACCAGCCTCCCATCCATTGACTCTGTCTACACTTCCCGCTGCCTCGGGGAAAAGCAGCCGGTATAATTAAGGACCCCACACACCCCGGACATTCTCTCTTCCACCTTCTTCCATCGGGAAAAAGATACAAAAGTCTGAGGTCCCGTACCAACCGACTCAAGAACAGCTTCTTCCCTGCTGCTGTCAGACTTTTGAATGGACCTACCTCACATTAAGTTGATCTTTCTCTACACCCTCGCTGTGACTGTAACATTACACTCTGCACTCTCTTATTTCCTTTGCCCCATGTACTCTATGAATGGTATGCAGAGCGCGCAAGAAACAATACTTTTCACTGTACCCGAACACATGTGACAATAATAAACCAAATCATAGAAACTTATAAAATTCTAACAGGGTTAGACAGGGTAGATTCAGAAAGAATGTTCCCGATGGTGGGGGGAGTCCAGGATTAGGGGTCAGAGTTTGAGGATAAGGGGGAAACCTTTTAAAGAACAAAGAACAAAATCAGCCTGGGAAACAGGCCCTTCGGCCCAACGAGCCCGCGCTGCCATCTCAACACCACCAGTCCCCCTCTCCACCCACAACCCCTGTCTAATGTTTTATGGCCATCCAGATTGAGGGAAACTGATTTAGGGACAATTTATTCCTGCCAATCAGCCTAACAGCACATCCCCGGGGTGTGGGAGGAAACCGGAGCACCCGGAGAAAACCCACGCAAGCACGGGGAGAATGCGCAAACTCCCACAGACACCGGCCCAAATCCATGTGTCTGCACAGCAATCAGCGATAGTCACTGAGCTGTCGTCTTGCCCAGTATCTGGTCCAGTTTAGGCACACACTAACGACATGAGGTGAGGAGAAATTTCTTCACCCAGAGGGTGGGGAATGTGTGGAATTCACTCCCACAGAAAGTAGTTGAGGCGAAAATGTTGTGTGATTTCAGGAAGAAATGAGATATCGTTCTTGGGGCTAAAGGGATCGAGGGATATGGTGGGGGAAAGGGGGGATCAGGATATTGAATTTGATGATCAGCCATGATCAAAATGTGGAGCAGGCTCGAAGGGCCACTGTTATTTGTCATTTATATTAATGATTTGGATGAGAATATAGGAGGCGCGGTTAGTAAGTTTGAAAGGACACTAAGATTGGTGGCATGGTGGACAGTGAAGAAAGTTATCTCCAATTGCAATGGGATCTTGATCAGTTGGGCCAGTGGGCTGACGAATGGCAGATGGAGTTTAATTTAGATAAATGCGAGGTGATGCATTTTGGTAGATTGAACCAGGGCAGGACTTACTCAGTTAATGGGAGGGTGTTGGGGAGAGTTACAGAACAAAGAGATCTCGGGGTACAGATCCATAGCTCCTTGAAAGTGGAGTCACAGGTGGACAGAGTGGTGAAGAAGGCATTTGGCATGCTTGGTTTCATCGGTCAGAACATTGAATACAGGAGTTGGGACGTCTTGTTAAAGTTGTACAAGACATTGGTAAGGCCACACTTGGAATATTGTGTACAGTTCTGGTCACCCTATTATAGAAAGGATATTATTAAACTAGAAAGAGTGCAGAAAAGATTTACTAGGATGCTACCGGGACTTGATGGATTGAGTTATAAGGAGAGGCTGGATAGACTGGGACTTTTTCCTCTGGAGTGTAGGAGGCTGAGGGGTGATCTTATAGAGATCTATAAAATAATGAGGGGCACAGATCAGCTAGATAGTCAATATCTTTTCCCAAAGGTAGGGGAGTCTAAAACTAGAGGGTACAGGTTTAAGGTGAGAGGGGAGAGATACAAAAGATAAAAGAAAGAAAGTTTAAGTTTATTTATTAGTGTCACATCTAGGCTTACATTAACACCACAATGAAGTTACTGTGAAAATCCCCTAGTCACCACACTCCTGTTGGGGTTACACTGAGGGAGAATTTAGCACGGCCAATGCACCCTAACCAGCACGTCTATCGGAGTGTGGGAGGAAAGGTGGGAATCGAACCCGGGACCCTGGCGCTGAGGGGCAGCAGTGCAAACCACTGTGCCACCGTCCCGCAATTGCTTCAGACAGAGTGTCTGGAAGGAGCTGCCAGGGGTCGTAGTAGAGGCGGGTCCAAGTTTGTCTTTTAAAAAAGCTTTTAAATACTTACATGGGTAAACTGGGTGGTGTGGAGGGCCTGTTTCTATGCTGTAAACCTCTCTGACCACAACTGGACCAGAGTTCAGTTACACGGGTAAGATGGGTATAGAGGGAGTGGACCAACACGGGCTATTGGAAATAGCTTTGTGGTTAACTAAAAACAGGGTAAAGGGCCTGCTGTAAACCTCTCGGACACTCGGGCCAAATGGCCTCCTCCTGCTTCTAATGTCTATTTTGCCGAATGTAATGAAATCTGACGGAGTGGGACAGTCACATACCTGAATCAGGAAGACTTTATTATTCAGGAGGTTGGCCAACTGGTTCAGCCCCTGCTCGACAGTCTGGCGACGCGGTTCCGGGAGACCGAGGTCGCCGACGAGGGGCGACTCCTTGTGTCCCGGGAAGAAGATCCTCTCCGCATACGACCGGTAGTCCAGGAAGGGGATCCGAGTCCCCTCCAGATCCCCCGTCAGATCGTTCATCTCTGTCATCAGGTCTGCGTGTAGCAAGAGCAAGAGCAGAGGGTTGGGGACAGTTACCAAGAGTGGTGGAGGTTCGGGAACCCGGTCTGAACGGAGGGGGGGAAAGGGGGGGGGGGGGGGGAGGCGGAGGGGGGGATAGGCGGGGTGGGGTGGGGGGAGGGTGGAGCGGCGAGGGGGGGAGTCCCTTACCTGTGAATTCCTTCCGGCACTGATCACCAACTCTGGTCTCCAGATTCACCAGCTGCACCAGAACCTTCCTGTAATCTCGCACAGCTTTCTGACTCTTCCTCCTGTACACCAACAACGGGGTCAGAGTTACTCACACTCCCAGGACAGGTACAGCACGGGGTTAGATACAGAGTAAAGCTCCCTCTACACTGTCCCCCATCAAACACTCCCAGGACAGGTACAGCACGGGGTTAGATACAGAGTAAAGCTCCCTCTACACTGTCCCCCCATCAAACACTCCCAGGACAGGTACAGCACGGGGTTAGATACAGAGTAAAGCTCCCTCTACACTGTCCCCCCATCAAACACTCCCAGGACAGGTACAGCACGGGGTTAGATACAGAGTAAAGCTCCCTCTACACTGTCCCCCCATCAAACACTCCCAGGACAGGTACAGCACGGGGTTAGATACAGAGTAAAGCTCCCTCTACACTGTCCCCCCCATCAAACACTCCCAGGGCAGGGACAGCACGGGGTTAGATACAGAGTAAAGCTCCCTCTACACTGTCCCCCCATCAAACACTCCCAGGGCAGGTACAGCACGGGGTTAGATACAGAGTAAAGCTCCCTCTACACTGTCCCCCATCAAACGCTCCCAGGACAGGTACAGCACGGGGTTAGATACAGAGTAAAGCTCCCTCTACACTGTCCCCCCATCAAACACTCCCAGGACAGGTACAGCACGGGGTTAGATACAGAGTAAAGCTCCCTCTACACTGTCCCCCATCAAACACTCCCAGGACAGGTACAGCACGGGGTTAGATACAGAGTAAAGCTCCCTCTACACTGTCCCCCCATCAAACACTCCCAGGACAGGTACAGCACGGGGTTAGATACAGAGTAAAGCTCCCTCTACACTGTCCCCCCATCAAACACTCCCAGGACAGGTACAGCACGGGGTTAGATACAGAGTAAAGCTCCCTCTACACTGTCCCCCCATCAAACACTCCCAGGACAGGTACAGCACGGGGTTAGATACAGAGTAAAGCTCCCTCTACACTGTCCCCCCATCAAACACTCCCAGGACAGGTACAGCACGGGGTTAGATACAGAGTAAAGCTCCCTCTACACTGTCCCCCCCATCAAACACTCCCAGGGCAGGGACAGCACGGGGTTAGATACAGAGTAAAGCTCCCTCTACACTGTCCCCCCATCAAACACTCCCAGGGCAGGTACAGCACGGGGTTAGATACAGAGTAAAGCTCCCTCTACACTGTCCCCCATCAAACGCTCCCAGGACAGGTACAGCACGGGGTTAGATACAGAGTAAAGCTCCCTCTACACTGTCCCCCCATCAAACACTCCCAGGACAGGTACAGCACGGGGTTAGATACAGAGTAAAGCTCCCTCTACACTGTCCCCCATCAAACACTCCCAGGACAGGTACAGCACGGGGTTAGATACAGAGTAAAGCTCCCTCTACACTGTCCCCCATCAAACACTCCCAGGACAGGTACAGCACGGGGTTAGATACAGAGTAAAGCTCCCTCTACACTGTCCCCCCATCAAATGCTCCCAGGACAGATACAGCACGGGGTTACATACAGAGTAAAGCTCCCTCTACACTGTCCCCATCAAACACTCCCAGGACAGGTACAGCACAGGGTTAGATACAGAGTAAAGCTCCCTCTACACTGTCCCCATCAAACACTCCCAGGACAGGTACAGCACGGGGTTAGATACAGAGTAAAGCTCCCTCTACACTGTCCCCCCATCAAACACTCCCAGGACAGGTACAGCACGGGGTTAGATACAGAGTAAAGCTCCCTCTACACTGTCCCCCCATCAAACACTCCCAGGACAGGTACAGCACGGGGTTAGATACAGAGTAAAGCTCCCTCTACACTGTCCCCATCAAACACTCCCCAGGACAGGTACAGCACGGGGTTAGATACAGAGTAAAGCTCCCTCTACACTGTCCCCCCATCAAACACTCCCAGGATAGGGACAGCATGGGGTTAGATACAGAGTAAAGCTCCCTCTACACTGTCCCCATCAAACACTCCCAGGACAGGTACAGCACGGGGTTAGATACAGAGTAAAGCTCCCTCTACACTGTTCCCCATCAAACCCTCCCAGGACAGGTACAGCACGGGGTTAGATACAGAGTAAAGCTCCCTCTACACTGTCCCCCCATCAAACACTCCCAGGACAGGTACAGCACGGGGTTAGATACAGAGTAAAGCTCCCTCTACACTGTTCCCCATCAAACCCTCCCAGGACAGGTACAGCACGGAGTTAGATACAGAGTAAAGCTCCCTCTACACTGTTCCCCATCAAACCCTCCCAGGACAGGTACAGCACGGGGTTAGATACAGAGTAAAGCTCCCTCTACACTGTCCCCCCATCAAACACTCCCAGGACAGGTACAGCACGGGGTTAGATACAGAGTAAAGCTCCCTCTACACTGTCCCCCCATCAAACACTCCCAGGACAGGTACAGCACGGGGTTAGATACAGAGTAAAGCTCCCTCTACACTGTCCCCCCATCAAACACTCCCAGGACAGGTACAGCACGGGGTTAGATACAGAGTGATTAACATATGCGGTGGGATGTTGGTGGTAAAGCTGGGTTGGGGGACGGTTGAGTTGGCGTGGTGGGGGTATCTGGGTCATGCTAAGGTCAGTACCTGTAAACAAGAATGATGATTGCCACCAGGAGCACCAAGAGCACTGCCCCGACCCCCAGGCCGATCTGTGTCCGCAGGGTGAAGATCGATTGTCCCTCTGTGTCGTAGCGTACTGGACCCAGATCAAACTTCAAGTTCCCCATCAGCACCTGGGAGGAGGAGGAGGCCAGGAGAAGAAAACTATCAGAAAAATCTAAAGACACAATTTATTCCAAGATTTCTTATTGTTTCAAGTGTTGGGATACAGTGAAAAATATTGTTCCTTGCATGCTACACAAAGCATACCATTCACAGAGGGGGGGGAAGGAAAGGAGAGGGTGCGGAATGCAGTGTTACAGTCACAGCGAGGGTGTAGAGAAAGATCAGCTTAATGTGAGGTAGGTCCATTCAAAAGTCTGACAGCAGCAGGGAAGAAGCTGTTCTTGAGTCGGTCGGTACGGGACCTCAGACTTTTGTATCTTTTTCCCAACGGAAGAAGGTGGAAGAGAGAATGTCCGGGGTGTGTGGGGTCCTTAATTATACTGGCTGCTTTTCCCCGAGGCAGCAGGAAGTGTAGACAGAGTCAATGGATGGGAGGCTGGTTTGTGTGATGGACTGGGCTACATTCA
>NW_027650709.1:2500-49652 GCF_965287045.1 Carcharhinus amblyrhynchos
AGAACTGTACGCAGTACTCTAAATGCGGCCTAACCAACATTCTGTACAGCTGCAACATTAGATTCCAGCTCTTTTATTCTATACCCCTTCCTATAAAGGCTAACATACCATAAGGGGGGGTAGCTATAGGACGGATGTCAGGGGTAGGTTGTTTACCCAGAGGGTGGTGAGGGATTGGAATGCCCTGCCTGCTGCAGTTGTAAATGCGCCTAGTTTGGGGGCGTTTAAGAGATCCGTGGATAGCTTTACGGACGAAAAGGGATTGGTTTAGATTAGTGGGTCATTGTTTTTTAACTGGTCGGTGCAACATCGTGGGCCGAAGGGCCTGTTCTGCGCTGTAATGTTCTTTGTTCTATGTTCTATGTTCTATAGGCTTTCTTCACCGCACTCTCCACTTGTACTGCCACCTTCAAAGACTTGTGCACTTGCACCCCCAGGTCTCGCTGCGATTCTATACTCCTTACAGGCTTACCCTTTACCATATAACTCCCCCCTACATTATTCCGGCCAAAATGCATCACCTCACATTTATCCGGATTAAACTCCATTTGCCATGTATCTGCCCAATCAACCAGCCTATCAATATCCTGCTGTATTGCCAGACACTGCTCCTCACTGCCCGCCAATCCAGCCATCTTGGCGTCATCAGCAAATTTGCTGATCACACCACCTACTCCCTCTTCCAAATCATTTATATATACTACAAAGAGAAGAGGTCCCAGTACCGAGCCCTGTGGCACCCAAGTAGTGACAGACCTCCAGCTAGAAAAAGACCCCTCCACTACTACTCTCTGACTTCTCTTTGCAAGCCAGTTCTCTACCCATCGAGATACCTGGCCTCGTATCGCATGAGCTTTAATCTTCTGTACCAACCTACCATGAGGGACTTTGTCAAACGCCTTACTGAAATCCATATAGACACCATCAACGGCTCACACACACACTCTCTCTCACACACGCACACACACACTCACACACACGCACACACACACACACGCACGCATACACACACACACTCTCTCTCACACACACACTCTCTCACACGCACACACACTCTCGCCTTCGCACTTGTGTAAGTATGGAAAAATTCAATAGTGTTCACCCATGTGGGCCATCAGGAGCAGCTGGAGTGCAGTCCAGCACAATCTGTAACCTCACAGCCCAGCATATCTCCCACTCTACCATTACAACCAAGTCAGGGGATCAACCCCAGTGTAATGGATAGCGCAGAGGGGCATGCCAGGAGTGGCACTAGGCACCCCACTCCTCACCCCCTCCCTATCTCTATAACCTCCTTCAGCCCCTACAACCCTCCTATCTCTGTAACTTCCTCCAGTCCCTACGACCCTCCCTATCGCTGTAACCTCCTCCAGTCCCTACCACCCTCCCTATCTCTGTAACTTCCTCCAGCCCCTACAACCCTCCCTATCTCTGTAACCTCCTCCAGTCCCTACCACCCTCCCTGTCTCTGTAACCTCCTCCAGTCCCTATTCCTCTCTCTCTCTGTCTTGCCCTCTCTGTGTGACCGCCTCCCTCTCTCTCTCTGTTTCACACTCTCTTTCTTTCCTTCCTCTCCGTCAGACCAAATGTCTCAGGGAGGGGCATCTGTCAGGAAACTGTTGCAGTTCTCGCTCTGTGGATTGCAGGATGATTTCCTTCCGTTGTGACCCGTCAATAGCGATGCTGAGCGATGTCTGATCGGTCACCTCCCTGAGTGGGACGCGGGACAGCTCCAACAGGCAAGAGGTGCGTTCTGGCTGGACGGTTAATACGAGGTAAGTGGGTGTGGGATCAGCAGCAATCACCCAGAAACAAAATGAGGAAGGGCTTCGCATGTCACAATAATCTTTCACCAACTCAGGACTTCCTTTGCACCTGCGAGCAAGTTCATTCTCCCTCAGGACTGACCCTCCCACAGTGCGGCGCTCCCTCAGCACTGACCCTCTCGCAGTGTGGCGCTCCCTCAGCACTGACCCTCCCACAGTGCGGCCCTCCCTCAGCACTGACCCTCCCACAGTGCGGCACTCCCTCAGCACTGACCCTCCCACAGTGCGGCGCTCCCTCAGCACTGACCCTCCCCACAGTGCGGCGCTCCCTCAGCACTGACCCTCCCACAGTGCGGCGCTCCCTCAGCACTGACCCTCCCCACAGTGCGGCGCTCCCTCAGCACTGACCCTCCCACAGTGCGGCACTCCCTCAGGACTGACCCTCCCACAGTGCGGCGCTCCCTCAGGACTGACCCTCCCCAGTGCGGCGCTCCCCATGCACTGACCCTCCCACAGTGCGGCACTCCCTCAGCACTGACCCTCCCACAGTGCGGTGCTCCCTCAGCACTGACCCTCCCGCAGTGCATTGTTCCCTCAGCACTGACTGTCCCACAGTGCGGCGCTCCCTCAGCACTGACCCTCCCACAGTGCGGCGCTCCCTCAGCACCAACCCTCCCACAGTGCGGAGCTCCCTCAGCACCGACCCTCCCACAGTGCGGCGCTCCCTCAGCACCGACCCTCCCACAGTGCGGCGCTCCCTCAGCACTCACCCTCCCACAGTGCGGCGCTCACTCAGCACTGACCCTCCCACAGTGCGGTGCTCCCTCAGCACTGACCCTCCCACAGTGCGGCGCTCCCTCAGCACTCACCCTCCCACAGTGCGGCGCTCACTCAGCACTGACCCTCCCACAGTGCGGTGCTCACTCAGCACTGACCCTCCCACAGTGTGGTGCTCCCTCAGCACTGACCCTCCCACAGTGTGGCGCTCCCTCAGCACTGACCCTCCCACAGTGCGGCGCTCCCTCAGCACTGACCCTCCCACAGTGCAGCACTCCCTCAGCACTGACCCTCCCACAGTGCGGCGCTCCCTCAGCACTGACCCTCCCACAGTGCGGCGCTCCCTCAGCACCGACCCTCCACAGTGCGCGCTCCCTCAGCACTGACCCTCCCACAGTGCGGCGCTCCCTCAGCACCAACCCTCCCGCAGTGCGGCGCTCACTCAGCACTGACCCTCCCACAGTGCGGCGCTCACTCAGCATTGACCCTCCACAGTGCGGCGCTCCCTCAGCACCGACCCTCCCACAGTGCGGCACTCCCTCGGCACTGACCCTCCCACAGTGCGGCGCCCCCTCGGCACTGACCCTCCCACAGTGCGCCGCTCCCTCAGCACTGACCCTCCCACAGTGCGGCACTCCCTCAGCACTGACCCTCCCACAGTGCGGCGCCCCCTCAGCACTGACCCTCCCACAGTGCGGCGCTCCCTCAGCACTGACCTTCGAAATGTAGAGGAACGTTGGCTAGCTTCGGTTGTGTATACCTGGGGGGAGAGGCTGGCGCATCCTGGGAGTTTATCCCGACGTTCTGGACCCAACATAGATCTCTCACCCAATGACAAAATGGACGCTTAGGGCCTCTTAACTGATTGGTTGTCTTTGGAGTCTTGCTTTGCACTGCTGGTCTGCTGGATTCCTGGCACCGCAACAGTGAGCGCACTGGAAGGGAACTCCTTTGCAGGGTGTGAGGTATTTTGGGACATCTTGTGGCGGTTAAAGGCTCTGGTCAAGAAGGAAGGCCTCGGATCATTCGGCCCAGGGCTGCAGTGGGCCTCTCGGAGTAACCTTTGACCTTTTCCTTTTCCCTAGAGTCATGGATGATGATTCGTTTTTTCTGAACTGGACTGACTCGGAGTTCGAAGACCCTGAAGATTGTGACAACGAGGCTTTTAGCCGGTCGATGAAACTTGCAGCCATGGCCCTGGATGGCATCATCTTCTTCCTGGGCGTGCCGGGCAACGCCGTGGTGATCTGGATCGCCGGCTTCCGCATGCAGCGGAGGCCCAACACCGTGTGGTTCGTCAACCTGTCCGTGGCCGATCTGATCTGCTGCCTCAGCCTGCCCTTCCTGGTGACCCAGCTGGCCCTGGCCTACCACTGGCCCTTTGGCTCCTTCCTCTGCAAGGTGCTGCCCTCCGCAACCATCTTCAGCATGTTCGCCAGTGTCTTCCTGCTCACCGGCATCAGCGTGGACCGCTGCCTGATGACCCTACACCCCCTGTGGGGGCGCAACAGAAGGACAGCCACCCACGTGGGCCTGGCCTGCGCCCTGTCCTGGGCCCTGGCCTTCCTGATGTCCCTGCCCAGCTCGCTGTACCGCCATATTCACAACTGGGAGGGTGGGGGCCTACTGCAGGGCCAACTACACGGAGGCTCCTGCCAACACTGCCACTGTCATTTCCGTGACCCGTTTTGTTTTTGGCTTCCTCCTCCCCTTCCTGGTCATCGGAACCTGCAACGGCCTACTCCTGCGGAGACTCTGGGGCTCCCAGTTCTCTCAGCCCCGCAAGGTTTACCGCCTGGTTCTGCTGGTACTTTTGGGTTCTTCCTCTGCTGGCTGCCCTACCACCTGACAGGCCTCCTGCTCCTCTCTGACAACAATCGCGCCGACTGGCGGGTGCGGCTGAGGGCCGCTGACCCCCCTCATCACCAGCCTGGCCTACCTCAACAGCTGCCTCAACCCCTTCCTCTATGTCTTTGTCGGCCAAGGCTTCAAGCGGCAGCTGCGCCACTCCCTGCGCGACATCTTCGAGGGCGCCTTTGAGGAGGAGGCCTCGGTCCTGGGGAAGGTCAAGTCCATCGCCCTGTCCTTTGGGACCGAGGCCCAGGCGGGGGCGGGGGCGAGGAAGGGCACCCAGTCCACGCTGACAACGTAGCCATGTTTGCGCCAGCCTTCTCGCCAGCCGCCAAGGGAGAAGGTCAGGGGTCAAAGGTCCACCCTGGATCTTCCACCCAACATGGCCGCTCTGCTTAACCAGGTCTTTTGGTTTGGAGGTGACATTTTGGTTGGTGTACCTCTGACCCAGTACCTGGCATCCTTTTCGTGAATTTGGAACCCTCCCCCCCACCTTTACCCGTGCCACATTGAGAGTCATTACTTGTGGGCACATGTTGACCAATGTAGATTATTGCAAATCGCGTTAATGAGCATTTGAGGTTGGCACGCCTCATCCCCAACTCAAAGGAAGATGGTGGTTGGAGTTCGATCATCTCAGCTCCAGGACATCCCTGTCCGAGGCCCCAGCCACCTTCAGCTGCTTCATCAATGACCTTCCCTCCATCATAAGGTCAGAAGTGGGGATGTTCGCTGATGACTGCACAATGTTCAGCACCGTTCGCCACTCCTCAGATCCTGAAGCAGCCCGTGTCCAAACGCGCACCCCCCCACACCCACACTGCTCGATCGACACGCTAACCACCCACCCTCAACTCCCTCCACTACCGACGCACAGCACTGTGCACCATCTACAAGATGCACTGCAGCGACTCGCCAAGGCTCCGTCAACACCCACCACCTCTGCCCCCTAGAAGGACAAGGGCAGCAGACACCAACCCGCCGCCTGCACGTTCCAAGGCATTCAGTCACGCCCCGAATTTTCCTTCAAACTGTATTGCTTCATCAGCCAAGCAACATTTTAACAGCATTGCAATATCTGAGCGTTAACTTTCGCGATCAAAGCAGGGAACGTGACGACAATCTGGCAAGGGACTTGTGTCATCCCTGTTTCTGTTTTGAAATAAATCCATCTTGTTACTTCACACTTAAGTTTTAATGAGTTTCTCAGCGAATGCAAGTGCCGGTTTGTTCTCTGTGAATCGAACCGTGTCCCCACCGCAATCCTGCTGTCAGCTGAACAGAGCAGAAATAGTGCGGACGTTCGCTGCCTCGGATGAGTGTGACCAGGCCGTGTGCCTTTAAGAGATGTGTTTGTGTCACCTTTCTTGTGAAGTAAATCTTAAGATTCAAATGTGTTTTTAAACGGTGTCCATTCATCTGCAATTAGCAACCGACATACTCGGAATAGAGAAATATACTTGCTCCTAATTATTGGAGTGTTTTTCTCATCTGAACTGATGTAGTTTTTTTTTTAGGGTTTCACTGGGTAGATTGATGGGAAAGAGGTCATGTGAATGGGTGGAGCTAGGCTTAAAAAGAGACAGGCAGGCAGTTGCTGTTTGAATTGCAAAGGAGCAGCAGCTTTTCTCTCTCTCTATGTCTCTCTCTCTCTGTGGAAATTGATGTTTGGGACCTGCTAGAAAATTGGTTTCTCCATCTCTGGAGTTCTGCAAAATGCAAGAGGTGTTTTCTCCCTCTCCCTCTCTCTCCCCCTCTCCCCTCTCTTGTCTCTGGAGTTCTTCTGTTTGGAGGCAGGTTTTACTCTGGAGTTCTGCTGTTTGAAGTCTCTCTCTGGAGGCTGCTGTCTAAGTGTCAGAAGACAGGTATCTCTCTATAATCCTTGTCCACAATGGTAAAAGGCTGGAGGACCGGCAATTCTTGTAAGCCTGTGTGTTTTGCTAGCTGATTCTGAAGAGGAGTTTAACTCTATGAGGAATGTTGCTTAAATTGGAACCAATATTGATAGGCTAGCAAGAATTATACCTTGCCAGGTTTAAGTATTTCAATTGGGGAAAAAAATGTGCTAATTCTTTTTGTTAGTGTTAAACTGTGTTGGTAAATAAAGTTTCTCTTGGTAAAAGCTTCCTAATTGATCAATAGAATCAGGCATTGAGTGAAACATCTTATTCTCACACTAATGCCAAATGGAAACGTAGTTGAAGTCTCGGCAAACTTCATAACTTGGGAGTTTCTGATCTGGTCCCTAACATGTGGCATTGCATGGCGGGCAAGGTTCACCAACTCGGAGTTCCTGGAATGTGCCAATTCTGGCAGCGGCTGCTCAGATCTGAGCCATCCTTTTGGTAGCCGGACGTAGCGTCCACCCAGCAATCTTCAGTCAAGGTGAACAGGGTTCCTGGTCATGACTTGGTCACGACCTGCACCACCCCCCCAACCCCCCCCCACCAGCCAACCCCAACCCCACCCCCCCCTCCCAGGACAGCGGCTTCACAGCCCTCCCTATCTTTGTAACCTCCTCCAGCCCCTACAACCCTCCCTATCTCTGTTCCCTCCTCCAACCCCTACAACCCTCCCTATCTTTGTAACCTCCCCTACAACACTCCCTATCTCTGTAACCTCCTCCAGCCCCTACAACCCTCCCTATCTCTCTAACCTCCTCCAGCCCCTACAACCCTCCCTAACTTTGTAACCTCCTCCAGCCCCTACAACCCTCCCTATCTCTGTAACCTCCTCCAGCCCCGAAACCAAGGATATGTGTCCTATCGGAAGGACAGCAGATGGGCAAAGGGGGTGGGGATTGAATTGTTAGTAAGGAATGAAGTTAAATCAGTAGCAAGAAGTGATATAAAATCAGAAAGCATAGAATCTCTGTGTGTAGAGTTGAGGAATCACAAAGGTAAAAGGAAGCCGATGGGAATTATGTACAGGCCCCCTAGCACCAATCAGGATGTGGGACAGAAAATGAATCAGGAGATAGAAAAGGCATATGAAAAAGGCAATATTATAATAATCATGGAGGACTCCAATATGCAGGTGGACTTGGAAAATCAGATAGATAGTGAATCCCAAGAAAAGAAATTTGTGGAATGTCTAAGGGATGGTTTTTTTTTGGAGCAGCTTGTGACACAGCCTACCAACACAGTTTAACACTAACAAAAAGAATTAGCACATTTTTTTCCACAGCCTACCAGGGAACAGGCACTTCTGGATTTGGTGATGTATGTTGACAGTAAGAAGTCTCGCAACACCAGATTAAAGTCCAACAGGTTTATTTGGTAGCACAATCCACGAGCTTTTGGAGCTCTGCTCCTTCCTCAGGTAAGTGGGAGTCTTGTTCACAAACAGGGCATATAGACACAAACTCACTTTACAAAATAATGGTTGGAATGCGAGTCTTTACAGGCAATCAAGTCTTAAAGGTACAGACAATGTGAGTGGAGAGAGAGTTAAGCCCAGGTTAAAGAGATGTGTATTGTCTCCAGACAGGACAGTTAGTGAGATTTTGCAAGCCCAGGCAAGGGGTTATAGATAGTGAGACATGAACCCAAGATCCCGGTTGAGGCCGTTCTCATGTGTGTGGAACCTGGCTATCAGTTTCTGCTCAGCAACTCTGTCGTGTGTTGTGAAGGCCGCCTCGGAGAACGTTTACCTGAAGATCAGAGGCCGAATGTCCGTGACCGCTGGAGTGTTCACCGATGGGAAGGGAACAGTCTTGCCTGGTGATTGTCGAGTGATGTTCATTCATCCGTTGTCGTAGCGTCTGTATGGTCTCCCCAATGTACTGTGCCTCGGACTCGGGTGTGTAATGATTAGGGAACTTAAGATGAAGGAACCCTAATTTGCAGTGACCACAATGTGGTAGAATTTCCCCTGTGGTTTGACAGTGAGAAGCTGGAGTCAGATGTAAAAGTATTACCATTAAATAAAGGTGACTACAAAGACATGAGGGAGGAGATGGCCAGAGTTGATTGGAAAGGGAGCAGGGAAGAACAGCAATGGCAGGAGTTTTTGAGAGTTACTCGGGAGGCGAAAGAGAAATTCATCCCAAGGAGAAGGAAGAACGTTGAGGGGAGGACGAGGCATCTATGGCTGACAAGGGAAGTCAAGGACAGCATAAAAGCAAAAGGAAAAAGCGTACAAAGTGGGGAAGATTAGGGGGGAGCCAGAGCCTATAAACATGAGCAGAGGACAATTAAAAAAAGCAATAAGGTGGGGGGGAGAAGGTGAAATATGGGTGTAAGCTAGCTAGTAATATAAAAGATGATGGGAAGAGTATTTTTTCAATATATAAAAGGTAAAAGAGAGGCAAAAATAGCCACTCGACCGTGGAAAATGAGGCTGGAGAAGTAACAGTAGGAAATAAAGAAATGACAGAGGAACTGGATAGTTACTTTGCATCAATCTTCACACTGCAAGATACGAATGGGATGCCAGAGCTCCAGGAGAGGCAGGCGGTACAGGTGAGTGGAGTGGCCATCACTAAGGAGAAGGTTCTGGGGAAACTGAAAGGTCTGAAGGTGGATAAATCACCTGGAGCGGTTGGACTACATGCCAGGGTTCTAACAGATAACTGAGGAAATTGTGGAGGCATTGGTGGTGATCTTTCAGGAATCACTGGAGGCAGGGAGGGTCCCAGAGGACTGGAAAGTAGCTAATTTAATACACTGCGGGAGGGTCGGTGCCGAGGGAGCGCCGCACTGCGGGAGGGTCGGAGCCGAGGGAGCGCCGCACTGCGGGAGGGTCGGTGCCGAGGGAGCGCCGCACTGCGGGAGGGTCGGTGCCGAGGGAGCGCCGCACTGCGGGAGGGTCGGTGCCGAGGGAGCGCCGCACTGCGGGAGGGTCGGTGCCGAGGGAGCGCCGCACTGCGGGAGGGTCGGTGCCGAGGGAGCGCCGCACTGCGGGAGGGTCGGTGCCGAGGGAGCGCCGCACTGCGGGAGGGTCGGTGCCGAGGGAGCGCCGCACTGCGGGAGGGTCGGTGCCGAGGGAGCGCCGCACTGCGGGAGGGTCGGTGCCGAGGGAGCGCCGCACTGCGGGAGGGTCGGTGCCGAGGGAGCGCCGCACTGCGGGAGGGTCGGTGCCGAGGGAGCGCCGCACTGCGGAAGGGTCGGTGCCGAGGGAGCGCCGCACTGCGGGAGGGTCGGTGCCGAGGGAGCGCCGCACTGCTGGAGGTATTCAGACTGTTCAGAGGGACCAAGAGGAAGGTGAGGGTCGGTGCCGAGGGAGCGCCGCACTGTTGGAGGTATTCAGACTGTTCAGAGGGACCAAGAGGAAGGTGAGGGAGGTCTGATATTTAAGGATGACATCAGGGTGGTGGTGAGAGATGACATAAGTTCTAAGGAAAAAAAGGTTGAATCTGTTTGGGTGGAAATTCGAAATATTAAGGAGGAAAAAGTCACTGATAGACGTGGCCACCAAATAATAACGTCATGGTGGGGCAAGAAATAAACAAGCAGGTAAAAATGGTGCAGCAATTATCATGGGGGATTTTAATCCATGTATCAATTGGCCAAACCAGGTCAGTCAAGGGAGCCTTGAGGAGGAGTTCAGAGAATGTATCTGTGATAGCTTCCTTGAACAGTTTGTAATGGAACCTACAAGGGAGTAAGCTATCCTGGATCTGGCCCTGTAAATGAGATGGGAATAATTAATGATCTTGCAGTTAGGGATCCTCTCGGAAGAAGCGATCACAGTATGGTTGAATTTAAAATACAGATGGAGCGTGAGAAGGTAAAATCCAACACCATTGTTTTGTTCTTAAACAAACAAGACTACAAAGGGATGAGAGAGGCATTGGTTAAGGTAAACTGGAGAAAAACTTTATGGTGGGGCAATTGAGAAACAGTGGAGGACTTTCAAAGCGATCTTTCACAGTGCTCTGCAAAAGTATATACCAGTGATAAGGAAGGACTGTAGGAAAAGAGATTATCAGCCAGGGATATCTAAGGAAATAAAGGAGGATATGAAACTAAAAGAAAATGCATACAAAGTGGTAAAGTTTAGTGGGAACCTAGCAGATTGGGAAGTCTTTAAAGGTCAACAGAAAACCACGAGAGAAGTTTTAAAGAAAAGTCAGATGGGTTATGAGAGCTCAGAATATAAAAACATAGCAAAGGTTTCTACAAATCTATAAAAATATAAAGAGTGGCTAAAGTAAACATTGGTCTTTTAGAGGATGAGAATGAGGATGTTATAAATGAGGAAATGGCTGAGGCATTGAACAGGGATTTTGTGTCGGTCTTCACAGTGGAAGATACAAATAACATGTCAAAAATTGATGACAGGAAGGTTATGGCAGGTGAGAACCTGGAAACTATCATTATCATGAAAGAGCTAGTGTTGGGCAAGTTAATGGGGGCTAAAGGTAGACAAGTCCCCTGGCCTTGATGGAATGCATCCCAGAGTTATTGAAAGAGATGGTGGGAGATGGTGACAAACGCACCGGTGGTAATTTACCAAAATTCACTGGACTCTGGGGTGGTTCCTGTAGATTGGAAAATAGTAAATGTGATGCCACTGTTTAAAAAAGGGAGGTAGACAAAAGGCGGGTAACTATAGGCCGGTTAGCTTAACGCCTGTAAAAGGGAAAATGCTTGTATCTATCATCAAGGAAGAAATAGCGAGACATCTGGATATAAATTGCCCATTGGTAAGACGCAGCATGGGTTCCTGAAGGGAAGGTCATGTTTGACTGATTTGGTGGAATTCTTTGAGAACATTACATGTGTACAGCAGACAGTGGGGAACCTGTGGATGTGGACAAAATTTCATCTGGCAGATGGAGTGCAATGTTGGTAAATGTGAGGTCATCCATTTTGGTAGGAATAACAGCAAAATGGACTATTATTTAAATGGTTAAAAAATTGCAGCATGCTGCTGTGCAGAGGGACCTGGGTGTCCTTGTGTAAGAATCACAAGGAGCTGGTTTGCAGCAGGTAACGGAGAAGGCAAATGGAATTTTGTCCTTCATTGCCAGAGGGATGGAGTTTAAAAACAGTGAGGTTATGTTGCAGCTGTATAAGGTGCTGGTGAGGCCACACCTGGAGTACTGTGTACAGTTTTGGTCTCCTTACTTGAGAAAGGATATATTGGCACTGGAGGGGGTGCAGAGGAGATTCACTGGGTTGATTCTGGAGTTGAGAAGGTTGGCTTCTGTGGCACTGTGGGAGCGCTGCACTGTGGGAGGGTCAGCGCTGAGGGAGCGCCGCACTGTGGGGAGGGTCAGCGCTGAGGGAGCGCCGCACTGTGGGGAGGGTCAGCGCTGAGGGAGCGCCGCACTGTGGGGAGGGCCAGCGCTGAGGGAGCGCCGCACTGTGGGGAGGGCCAGCGCTGAGGGAGCGCCGCACTGTGGGGAGGGCCAGCGCTGAGGGAGCGCCGCACTGTGGGGAGGGCCAGCGCTGAGGGAGCGCCGCACTGTGGGGAGGGCCAGCGCTGAGGGAGCGCCGCACTGTGGGGAGGGCCAGCGCTGAGGGAGCGCCGCACTGTGGGGAGGGCCAGCGCTGAGGGAGCGCCGCACTGTGGGGAGGGCCAGCGCTGAGGGAGCGCCGCACTGTGGGGAGGGCCAGCGCTGAGGGAGCGCCGCACTGTGGGGAGGGCCAGCGCTGAGGGAGCGCCGCACTGTGGGGAGGGCCAGCGCTGAGGGAGCGCCGCACTGTGGGGAGGGCCAGCGCTGAGGGAGCGCCGCACTGTGGGGAGGGCCAGCGCTGAGGGAGCGCCGCACTGTGGGGAGGGCCAGCGCTGAGGGAGCGCCGCACTGTGGGGAGGGCCAGCGCTGAGGGAGCGCCGCACTGTGGGGAGGGCCAGCGCTGAGGGAGCGCCGCACTGTGGGGAGGGCCAGCGCTGAGGGAGCGCCGCACTGTGGGGAGGGTCAGCGCTGAGGGAGCGCCGCACTGTGGGGAGGGCCAGCGCTGAGGGAGCGCCGCACTGTGGGGAGGGTCAGCGCTGAGGGAGCGCCGCACTGTGGGGAGGGTCAGCGCTGAGGGAGCGCCGCACTGTGGGGAGGGTCAGCGCTGAGGGAGCGCCGCACTGTGGGGAGGGTCAGCGCTGAGGGAGCGCCGCACTGGCGAAGAAGCTACCTCTCGGGGTGAGACAACAAAGCATCTGCTTCCATCTGACATCTTGGCTTGAGGAGGAAGATGTCATTGTGGCAGGAAGGGCAAGGTGGGGGTGAGGAGGGGGGTGGGGGGGCTCTTGGAGTGGGGGCTGGACCTGTATCCAAATGAGCCCTCGGGGGATAATGCTAGCCTGTGAACAGAGGACGGAGATTGGAGCCTGCTGTTTTTTTGGTGGAACAGGAGCGGTGGGGGCTGGGGGTTGGGGGGGTGGGGGGGGGATGTTTTTGGGAGGGGGAGGCGGGTGGTGGAAACCCCTTCAGGGTCTGTGGGGCGTTACTGCTCGCGCACACACAGCACCTCCCACTGTTGCTTCAGCCTCACCCTTAACCTCGGATTCCTGATCTCCGTCCCTCCCTGTGATTTGGGAAGTCGGCGCAGGAAAGGAGGGGGGGGGAGAGGATGGGACAAAAATAGACGCTCTCTTTCTGCTGACTGGCGGAGCAGTGTTACAACATCGTTTCATCAGCGTCAAAGTGGAGGGAGAGACAGAGAGGAAGTGGTCATCTGATCTGGCTCGCGTGCACTGACCTCACTGCACAGCTGTGTACAGAAAAAGAGCAGGAAAAGCAGTCCCCCCCTCCCCCCCTCCGACCGCCGCCGCACACCGGTCACCCTCAGTCCGGTTAAGTTGCACATTCAGCACTGAACTCCTTCCCACCCGCTGATTACAATAGCCAGGTCAGTAATTCTCCAATCTCTCACCTCCCATACCATCACTGAGGGAGCGCCGCACTGTGGGAGGGTCAGTGCTGAGGGAGCGCCGCACTGTGGGAGGGTCAGTGCTGAGGGAGCGCCGCACTGTGGGAGGGTCAGTGCTGAGGGAGCACCGCACTGCAGGAGGGTCAGTGCTGAGGGAGCGCCGCACTGCGGGAGGGTCGGTGCTGAGGGTAAGTGTGTGGTGATTCATTTTGGCAGGTCAAATGGGATGATGGAATATAATATTAAGGGTAAGACTCTTAGCAGTGTGGAAGGTCAGAAGGATCTTGGGGTCCGGGTTCATAGGACGCTCAAATCAGCTTCACAGATAGAGGATGTGGTTAAGAAGGCATATGGTGTACTGGCCTTCATCAATCGAGGGATTGAGTTTAGGAGTCAGGAGATAATGTTGCAGCTTTATAAGACCCTGGTCAGACCCCATTTGGAGTACTGCGCTCAGTTCTGGTCGCCTCACTACAGGAAGGATGCGGAAGCCATTGAAAAGGTTTAGAGGACATTTACAAGGATGTTACCTGGATTGGGTGGCATGCCTTATGAGAATAGGTTGAGAGAGCTCAGTCTTTTTTCCTTGGAGAGACGAAGGATGAGAGGGTGACCTGATAGAGGTGTATAAGATGTTGAGAGGTATCGATGGGGTGGATTCTCAAAGGCTATTTCCCAGGGCTGAAATGGTCACTACGATAGGACACAGGTTTAAGGTGCTGGGGAATAGGTACAGAGGAGATGTCAGGGGTAAGTTTTTCACTCAGAGGGTGGTGGGTGTGTGGAATCGGCTGCCGTCGGTGGTGGAGGCGGATTTGATAGGGTCTTTGAAGAGACTTTTGGATGAATACATGGGATTTAGTAAGATCAAGGGTTATAGCCTTGTAGGTAGGGATATGATCAGCGCAACTTGTGGGCCGAAGGGCCTGTTTGTGCTGTAATTTTTCGATGTTCGAACGGATGAATGAACACCGCTCGACAATCTCCAGGCAAGACTGTTCCCTTCCTGTTGGGGAACATTTCAGCGGTCACGAGCATTCGGCCTCTGACCTTCGGGTAAGCATTCTCCAAGGCAGCCTTTACAACCCACGACAGCGCAGAGTCGCTGAGCAGAGACTGATAGCCAAGTTCTGCACACATGAGGACGGTCTCAACCACGATCTTGGGTTCATGTCACACTATCTGTAACCCGCATGACTTGCCTGAACTTGCAACATCTCACTTACTGTCCGGTCTGGAGACAATTCACAGTTCTTTAGCCTGTGCTTCATGCTATCTCCACTCACATTGTCTGCACCTTTAAGACTTGATTAGCAGGTTACTTGTAAAGACTCACATTCTAATCAGTATTCTGTAACGTGAATGTGTGCCTTTATATGTCCTGTTTGTGATCAGAACTCCCCACTCACCAGACGAAGGAGCAGCGCTCCGAAAGCTAGTGGTGTTTGCTACCAAATAAACCCGTTGAACTTTAGCCTGGTGTTGTGAGACTTCTTACTATTGGAGGGTCAGTGCCGAGGGAGCACCGCACCGTGGGAGGGTCAGAGGGTCGGTGCCGAGGGAGCACCGCACCGTGGGAGGGTCGGTGCCGAGGGAGCGCCGCACCGCGGGAGGGTCGGTGCCGAGGGAGCGCCGCACCGCGGGAGGGTCGGTGCCGAGGGAGCGCCGCACCGCGGGAGGGTCGGTGCCGAGGGAGCGCCGCACCGCGGGAGGGTCGGTGCCGAGGGAGCGCCGCACCGCGGGAGGGTCGGTGCCGAGGGAGCACCGCACCGCGGGAGGGTCAGTGCCGAGGGCGTGGCTGTGCTGTTAGTTGCACTGTTTTTCAGAAAGTAACAAAATTGAGTCCCACTCAGGTGGAAATGAAAAAGTCCCAGTGTCACAAATTGAAGAAACCTGGATTTGAGAGGTCGGGGTGTGGAGTGAGGGCGCTGGGGGGGCGGGGGGTGGTGTGGTGATGGTGGAGCAGAGTCGGAGGGTAGAATATGTTCAATTTTCCCCAGCGTCCTGGGTCTATCCCACAACGGACGTCACCAGAGAACAGAAAAGTCTGGGCCATTTCTGCCTGTGGGTGTGGAGGGGGGTGGTGGTGGTGAGCATGTGGGATCTTGCTGTGCACGGGTTGGCCCTCCTGCGTTTCCCGCATAACAGGCAATAAAAACAAAAAGCTCTTTGTTTGTCCATGAGGGGTTTTGGGATTGGGGAAAGGTTTTGGTGGAAATCTTGGGAAGAAGGATTGGAAAAAAATTTGGTGTGGTGTCTGTGGTGGGGGTGGGGGGGATGTTTGCACGCAGGGTCACATGCTGGACAGTTGAGTCAATTCTAGTCGATGCTTTGCACATTGCTTCACCTGTTGGTGCTGCGCCCAACTTTAGCTTCACCCAAATCCCAAGTGAGCATTTATCAAACTCCTGAAGGCACGGCGAGCTGTACTCCCCTCCTGTCCCCGACCACACTCCCAAAAGTCCATCTCTCCTTCATCAGCGCAATGTTAAACCCCGTGGGAGCAACACTCCTACCCTGGAGAGCAGGTCAGAGGCTGGGAATCCTGCGGAGAGGAACTCACCACCTAACTCCCCCACAAAGCCTGTCCACCATCACCAAGGCACAGGTCAGGAGTGTGATGGAATACTCTCCCACTCGCCTGGATGAGTCGAAGAGATTTACAGCATGGAAACAGGCCCCTCAACCAACTTGCCTTTTGCCCTTCTTTTTAATCACTGAGCTTGTCCCAGTTGCCCACGTTTGGCTCAATGGGATCAATCATCATTATTTCTGTAATTTCCTCAAACCCCGACAAACCTCCCTATCTCTGTAACCTCCTCCAGCCCCTACAACCCTCCCTATTTCTGTAACCTCCTCCAGCCCCTACAACCCTCCCTATTTCTGTAACCTCCTCCAGCCCCTACAACCCTCCCTATCTCTGTAACCTCCTCCAGCCTCTACAACCCTCCCTATCTCTGTAACCTCCTCCAGCCCCTACAACCCTCCCTATCTCTGTAACCTCCTCCAGACCCTACAACCCTCCCTATCTCTGTAACCTCCTCCAGCCCCCACAACCCTCCCTAAGTCTGTAACCTCCTCCAGCCCCTACAACCCTCCCTATCTCTGTAACCTCCTCCAGCCCCTACAACCCTCCCTATCTCTGTAACCTCCTACAACCCTTCAGATCTGTGCACTCCTCCAATTCCAGCCTCTTGAGCATCCCTCAATTCTCAACGCTCCACCATTTGAGGCAATGCCTTCAGCTGCCTGGGGGCCCTAAGCTCTGGAACTCCCTCACGAAACATCTCTGACCGCCTCCTTCTCTGAGTGTTTGATGGGGACAGTGTAGAGGGAGCTTTACTCTGTATCTAACCCCGTGCTGTACCTGTCCTGGGAGTGTTTGATGGGGGACAGTGTAGAGGGAGCTTTACTCTGTATCTAACCCCGTGCTGTACCTGTCCTGGGAGTGTTTGATGGGGGACAGTGTAGAGGGAGCTTTACTCTGTATCTAACCCCGTGCTGTACCTGTCCTGGGAGTGTTTGATGGGGGACAGTGTAGAGGGAGCTTTACTCTGTATCTAACCCCGTGCTGTACCTGTCCTGGGAGTGTTTGATGGGGGACAGTGTAGAGGGAGCTTTACTCTGTATCTAACCCCGTGCTGTACCTGTCCTGGGAGTGTTTGATGGGGGACAGTGTAGAGGGAGCTTTACTCTGTATCTAACCTCGTGCTGTACCTGTCCTGGGAGTGTTTGATGGGGACAGTGTAGAGGGAGCTTTACTCTGTAACTAACCCTGTGCTGTCCCTGTCCTGGGAGTGTTTGATGGGGACAGTGTAGAGGGCGTTTTACTCTGTATCTAACCCCGTGCTGTCCCTGTCCTGGGAATGTTTGATGGGGATAGTGTAGAGGGCGTTTTACTCTGTATCTAACCCTGTGTATGTCGCCAATGCTGTAACACAGAGAAAGCAGCAAAAGAGAAAGGGGAAGGTCTTGGTTTCAGTAAGACGTGTGAAGCTTTATCTGTCTCACAAACTACTCAGCGTTTTGTGATTCTTCTGCTTGTCTTTCTTCCCAGGCATTCTCTTTCTGTCCCTCAGTTTGACAGGGAGCGCTATGGACCTGTTCACCTTCGAGGTAAGCAGATGGAACCTTTTTGGTTTTGTCACAGTCAAATGTTTTTGTCAGTGTGTCTGGATTAGTTACTTGGATCTTGGCAAACTTTGACAAGGCGTCATCTGACCTGCTTCATTGCAACCAATATTTCTCTGTCTTTAGCCATGGGTATAAGTATGCCTCAACTTATTCTTGCAACTGCATATATCAAAACACGTCACCCTTACAAGCAACCCTGGGCAAGACCCGGGTAAATCTGGGACAGGCTACCAAAAGCTCACTCAATGAGGTTGTTTTTTAAGGAGGAGAAAGGGAGACAGTGAGAGAGAGAGAGATGGAGGGAGAGAGAGAGGGGAGGACAGAGGGAGAGAGAGAGAGAGACGGAGGGAGAGAGACGGAGGAAGAGAGACACAGAAAGAGGGAGAGAGAGAGATGGAGGGAGAGAAAAGGAGGAAGACAGACACAGAGAGAGAGATACACACACAGAGAGAAAGAGAGAGGGGGGAAGACAGAGGGAGAGATACAGTGAGAGAGACGGAGGGAGAGAGACATAGAGAGAGACACACCCACACAGAAAGAGGGAGAGAGAGAGAGATGGAGGGAGAGAGACGGAGGAAGACAGACACAGAGAGAGAGACGCACACACAGAGAAAGAAAGAGGGGAGAGGACAGAGGGAGAGAGACAGTGAGAGAGAGACAGAGGGAGAGAGACATAGAGAGAGAGAGACACACACACAGAAAGAGAGAGAGAGAGAGGGAGGACAGAGGGAGAGAGAGAGAGAGGGAGGACAGAGGGAGAGAGACATAGAGAGAGAGACAGAGGGAGAGAGACATAGAGAGAGAGACACACACAGAAAGAGAGAGAGAGAGGGAGGACAGAGGAAGAGAGACAGTGAGAGAGAGACAGAGGGAAAGAGACATAGAGAGACACACACACAGAGAGAGAGAGAGGGAGGGAGGACAGAGGGAGAGAGACACACACACACAGAGAAAGAGAGAAAAGAGAGAAGGGGGAGGATAGAGGGAGAGAGACAGTGAGAGAGAGATGGAGGGAGAGAGACACAGAGAGAGAGAGAGAGAGAGACAAGGAAAGAGACAGAGAGAGAAGACATACAGAGAGAGAGAGAAATGGAAAGGTTTAGGGAGGGAATTCCTGAGCTCAGGGCCCCTCAGGCAGCTGAAGTCACAGCCACCAATGGCGGAGCGATGGGAATCGGGGGATGCTCGAGAGGCCGGAATTGGTGGAGCTCAGAGATCTCAGAGGGTTGTAGCAGGCTATGGAAATAGGGTGGGTTGTAGGGGCTGGAGGAGGTTACAGAGATAGGGAGGGTTGTAGGAGCTGGAGGGGGTTACAGTGATAGGGAGGGTTGTAGCAGGCTGGAGGAGGTTACAGAGATAGGGAGGGTTGTAGAGGCTGGAGGAGGTTACAGAGATAGGGAGGGTTGTAGAGGCTGGAGGAGGTTACAGAGATAGGGAGGGTTGTAGGGGCTGGAGGAGGTTACAGAGACAGGGAGGGTTGTAGGGGCTGGAGGAGGTTACAGAGATAGGGGGGGTTGTAGGGGCTGGAGGAGGTTACAGAGATAGGGAGGGTTGTAGGGGCTGGAGGAGGTTACAGAGATAGGGAGGGTTGTAGGGGCTGGAGGAGGTTACAGAGGTAGGGAGGGTTGTAGGGGCTGGAGGAGGTTACAGAGGTAGGGAGGGTTGTAGGGGCTGGAGGAGGTTACAGAGATAGGGAGGGTTGTAGGGGCTGGAGGAGGTTACAGAGATAGGGAGGGTTGTAGGGGCTGGAGGAGGTTACAGAGATAGGGAGGGTTGTAGGGGCTGGAGGAGGTTACAGAGATAGGGAGGGCTGTAGGGGCTGGAGGAGGTTACAGAGATAGGAGGGGTTGTAGAGGCTGGAGGAGGTTACAGAGATAGGGAGGGTTGTAGAGGCTGGAGGAGGTTACAGAGATAGGGAGGGTTGTAGGGGCTGGAGGAGGTTACAGAGATAGGAGGGGTGGTAGAATCATGGTAACATCTCAGACCCTGAGCGGGAAAGGTGGGGGTTAGACAGGGTGGATTCTGAGAGGATTCTTGTTACCTCCCCACCACCCTCTGGGGGAGGGCGGGGGGTACAGTCTGAGAATGGGGTGGGGGGGGTCTCCCACTGAAGACGGAGATGATGTGGAATTTCTTCTCTCAGATGATGCTCAGTCTGTGGAATTACCCCCCACCCCACCACCCCACCGCCCCCACAGACAGCAGTGGGGGCTGCGGTGTGACTCATTCAATATTTTCAAGGGCGGGTTAGACAGATGGCGGGAGGGGTGGTGGTGAGGATTAATGGGGGAGAAGGGGGACAGACAGGAAAATGGAGTTACTGCCACAATCAGGATCTGATGGAATGGGAGAGCAGGGCTCAATGGGCTGAATGGTCTGGTTCCTGTTTATTAAGATCTTCCTTTCTTTCCATCTCTGGCTGAAATGCAGAGAGGGAGAGTTGAAGTTCGAGGTGGTTTAAGTGTCACTTCCAGGTTTTTTTTTTGCCTGACATCGCTGTGGATTCTCTGGTCTGCGGCTCGTGGGTTTTTGAGATTTGTGGCTTATCATCTGAGGCATTCTGTGTTCAGGAATGACCTAACCAGGAAGCAGATGCTTGTCAGGGACATCCTGCTTGTTCTCTATCACCCACTGCGCCTCGCAAGCTCCCCTGCTGGATCCCCCAGCATTCCCCGAAAGATATCACACTGGGATAAAACCTCGTTCACACAGATTACACCTGTCAGGGATACAGCACACGGCAGCACCCATTTGACACCAATTAAAGTGGGCCAGCCCTCCCCCCTCCTCAGTCAGAAGGGCGCAGGATCGAGTCCCAGAATCCTCGCCTGCCGTCAGTGCTGAGGGAGCATCGCACTGTGGGAGGGTCAGTGCTGAGGGAGTGCCGCACTGTGGGAGGGTCAGTGCTGAGGGAGTGCCGCACTGTGGGAGGGTCAGTGCTGAGGGAGCGCCGCACTGTGGGAGGATCAGTGCTGAGGGAGCGCCGCACTGTGGGAGGATCAGTGCTGAGGGAGCGCCGCACTGTGGGAGGATCAGTGCTGAGGGACTGCCGCATTGTGGGAGGGTCAATGCTGAGGGAGTGCCGCACTGCGGGAGGATCAGTGCTGAGGGAGTGCCGCACTGTGAGAGGGTCAGTGCTGAGGGAACACTGCACTGTGGGAGGGTCAGTGCTGAGGGAGTGCCGCACTGCGGGAGGATCAGTGCTGAGGGACTGCCGCACTGTGGGAGGATCAGTGCGGAGGGAGCGCCGCACTGTGGGAGGGTCAGTGCTGAGGGAGTGCCGCACTGTGGGAGAGTCAGTGCTGAGGGAGTGCCACACTGTGGGAGGGTCAGTGCTGAGGGAGCGCCGCACTGTGGGAGGGTCAGTGCTGAGGGAGTCCCGCACTGTGGGAGGATCAGTGCGGAGGGAGCGCTGTGCTTATATAGAATCATGGACTGGAGAGTGTGGGCATATGCATCACGTATAGAAACACAGAAACTAGAAGTAGAAGTAGGCCATTCGGCCCTTTGAGCTTACTCCACCATTCATTATGATGATGGTTGATTATCAAATTCAATATCCTGATCCCCTCTTCTCCCCATATCCCTTGATGTCTTTAGCCCCAAGAGCTGTATCGAATTTCTCCTCGAAATCACACAACTCAACTACTTTCTGTGGGAGTGAATTCCACACATTCACCACCCTCTGGGTGAAGAAATTTCTCCTCACCTCAGTCCTAAAAGGTTTACCCCTTATCCTCACACTATGACCCCTAGTTCTGGACTCCCCCCACCATTGGGAACATTCTTTCTGAATGCATCCTGTCTAACCCTGTTAGAATTTTATAAATTATAAATTTTATAATTGGTAATGGGGTTGAATGGTTATGGGGAGAAGGCAGGAAAATGGGGATGAGAGTACATCAGCCATGATCAAATGGCAGAACAGATTCATAGAATCATAGAATCCTATAGTACAGAAAGAGGCCATTCGCCCATCAAGTTTGTACCGACCACAACCCCACCCAGGCCCTACACCAATATCCCTACCTATTTACCCACTAATCCCTCTAACCTACGCATCTCAGGACACTAAGAGGCAATTTTTAGCATGGCCAATCAACCTAACCTGCACATCTTTGGACTGTGGGAGGAAACCAGAGCACCCAGAGGAAACCCATGCAGACACGGGGAGAAAGTGCAAACTCCACACAGGCAGTGACCCAAGCCGGAATCGAACCCAGGTCCCTGAAGCTGTGAAGCAGTGCTAACCCACTGTGCCGCCCGACTCGATGGGAAGAACAGCCTAATTCTGCTCCCGTATCTTCTGAACTTCTGAAAGTCGAAATAAACCACATCCACAGGTTTGCTTGGTCAACTCTGCGAGCTACATCCTCAAAAAGTTCCAGTCGATGTGTCAAGCATGATTGTAAAACCATGCTGACTTTGTCTGATCATACCACTGCCTTCCAAATGCTGAGATATGGAATCCTTTATTATAACCTCCAGCAATTTCCCCAGCACCAATGTTCAGGTCACTGGTCTATAGTTCCCTGTTTTCTCTCTACCTCTCTCTTTGAATAGCAGGCTTACATTACCTAGTCTCCAATCTGTAGGAAACAGCCCAGAGTCCAAAGAATTTGGGAAAATACACACCAATGGATCCAATATTCCCAAGGCCACTTCCTTCATTATTCTGGGATGAAGATTATCAGTCCAACAATTTCACCAAAACCATTTCTCTACTAATGCTGATTTCTTCCAACTCCTCACTAAAATGTGTTTCTCTCAGAACTTCTGGTACACATGCTTCCTTCATCTTTATTCATTCTTCTTGTGTAGACGGAAGCAAATCACAAATTTAGTTCCTCACCCACTTTATTGTTCCCCGTAGGTATTTCCCTGTTTCCGATTGTTTTTGTCAATCTTCTTCTATTTACATACCTACAGAAACTTGTACAGTTGGTTTCTAATGTTAATGGACAGTTTATTTTCATAATCTACTTTCGGAGGGTCAGTACAGACGGAGGTACGCACTGTGGGAGGGTCAGTGCTGAGGGAGCGCCACACTGTGGGAGGGTCAGTGCTGAGGGAGCGCCGCACTGTGGGAGGGTCAGTGCTGAGGGGGCGCCGCACTGTGGGAGGGTCAGTGCTGAGGGAGCGCTGCACTGTGGGAGGGTCAGTCCTGAGGGAGCGCCGCACTGTGGGAGGGTCAGTGCTGAGGGAGCACCGCACTGTGGGAGGGTCAGTGCTGAGGTAGCGCCGCACTGTGGGAGGGTCAGTGCTGAGGGAGCGCTGCACTGTGGGAGGGTCAGTGCCGAGGGAGTGCCGCACTGTGGGAGGGTCAGTGCTGAGGGAGCGCCGCACTGTGGGAGGGTCAGTGCTGAGGGAGCGCCGCACTACGGGAGGGTCAGTGCTGAGGGAGTGCCGCACTGTGGGAGGGTCAATGCTGAGGGAGCGCCGCACTGTGGGAGGGTCAGTGCTGAGGGAGTGCCGCACTGTGGGAGGGTCAGTGCTGAGGGAGCGCCGCACTGTGGGAGGGTCAGTGCTGAGGGAGCACCGCACTGTGGGAGGGTCAGTGCTGAGGGAGCACCGCACTGTGGGAGGGTCAGTGCTGAGGGAGCGCCGCACTGTGGGAGGGTCAGTGCTGAGGGAGCGCCGCACTGTCGGAAGGTCAGCGCTGAGGGAGCACTGCATTGTCAGAGGGTCAGTGCTGACGGACTACCGCACTGTGGGAGAGTCAGTGCGGAGGGAGCGCTGCATTGTCAGAGGGTCAGTGCTGAGGGACTACCGCACTGTCGGAGGGTCACTGCTGAAGGTGCGCCGCACTGTGGGAGGGTCAGTGCTGAGGGAGCGTCGCACTGTGGAAGAGTCAGTGCTGAGGGAGCGCCGCACTGTGGGAGGATCAGTGCTGAGGGAGCGCCGCACTGTGGGAGGGTCAGTGCTGAGGGAGCGCCTCACTGTGGGAGGGTCAGTGCTGAGGGAGCGCCGCACTGTGGGAGGGTCAGTGCTGAGGGAGCGCCGCACTGTGGGAGGGTCGGTGCTGAGGGAGCGCCGCACTGTGGGAGGGTCAGTGCCGAGGGAGCGTCGCACTGTGGGAGGGTCAGTGCTGAGGGAGCGCCGCACTGTGGGAGGGTCAGTGGTGAGGGAGTGCCGCACTGTGGGAGGGTCAGTGCTGAGACAGCGCCGCATTGTCGGAAGGTCAGCGCTGAGGGAGCACTGCATTGTCAGAGGGTCAGTGCTGAGGGACTACCGCACTGTGGGAGGGTCAGTGCGGAGGGAGCGCTGCATTGTCAGAGGGTCAGTGCTGAGGGACTACCGCACTGTGGGAGGGTCAGTGCTGAGGGACTACCGCACTGTCGGATGGTCACTGCTGAAGGTGCGCCGCACTGTGGGAGGGTCAGTGCTGAGGGAGCGCCGCACTGTGGGAGGGTCAGTGCTGAGGGAGCGCCGCACTGTGGGAGGGTCAGTGCTGAGGGAGCGCCGCACTGTGGGAGGGTCAGTGCTGAGGGAGCGCCGCAATGTGGGAGGGTCAGTGCTGAGGGAGCGCCGCAATGTGGGAGGGTCAGTGCTGAGGGAGCGCCGCACTGTGGGAGGGTCAGTGCTGAGGGAGCGCCGCACTGTGGGAGGGTCAGTGCTGAGGGAGCGCCGCACTGTGGGAGGGTCAGTGCTGAGGGAGCGCCGCACTGTGGGAGGGTCAGTGCTGAGGGAGCGCCGCACTGTGGGAGGGTCAGTGCAGAGGGAGCGCCGCACTGTGGGAGGGTCAGTGCTGAGGGAGCGCCGCACTGTGGGAGGGTCAGTGCTGAGGGAGCGCCGCACTGTGGGAGGGTCAGTGCTGAGGGAGCGCCGCACTGTGGGAGGGTCAGTGCTGAGGGAGCGCCGCACTGTGGGAGGGACAGATGGACCTTGCTAAGACATGAATCCTGAGGTCCTCCCTGTGCCAACTGAGAAGATATTCTACATCCTGTTTTGAAGTGGGGAGGAGTGGAGGGGCAGTTTCCCTTGTCACCATGACCTGTAGCCAATATTCCTCGCTGGATCCAATTCCCTAAAAAAACGTGACGTGGGTCAGTCAGCTGATTGGTTGTTGTGGGGTCTGGCTGTGTGCAAATTGGTTGCCGTGTGTTCCAGCACACTGGAAGGATGAAAAACTCCTCCATTGTTTTTGAGGCAGTTTGGGATGTCCTTGTTGGGGGGGGGGGGTTTGGCGCACTGAGGGATCGGGGAATCATAAGCACCCCCCCCACCTTTCTGGCCCCACCTAAGATGGCTGCTCTGATAATCGCCAACAATCTTTTTATTTCAGGATCTGATGGAGTATGGCAATTATTCCGAGTTAGATTGGAACTACACTTTGTTTGGAAACTATACATTCCCTGACGATGACGATGACGAGGTGACTACGTGGCAATTGAAACTGCCACCCATTGTAGCTGTCACCATCTACATCATCACCTTCCTGGTGGGCGTCCCTGGCAACGCCGCTGTCATCTGGGTGGCGGGCTGCAAGATGAAACGGACGGTCAACTCCATGTGGTTCCTCAACCTGGCGGCAGCGGACCTGGCCTACTGCTGCTCGCTGCCCTTACAGGCTGCCAACCTGCTGACCTGGAGCCACTGGCCGGATGACACGCTACTCTGCAAGCTCATCCCCTCGGCCATCGTCCTCAACATGTCGGCCAGCGTCTTCCTGCTGAGCGCCATCAGTGTGGACCGCTGCCTGGCCATCACCCAGCCCGTCTGGTCGCAGCGCTGGCGCACGGTGGGCGCGGCGCAGTGGGCCTGCGCCACCGCCTGGCTCCTGGCCCTCCTCATGTGCCTGCCCACCCTGCTGCACCGCAGGGTGGAATTCCTGATGTTGGGTCAGGCCTTCTGCTTTATGGACTACGATGCGGGGCCGTTCGGTGCGCGGACCAAGCAGGTGGTGGAGGCCAGTCGCGTCCTGGTGGCTTTCACCCTGCCCTTCCTGCTCATGGCGGCCTGCTACCTGCTGATCGCCCTCAAGGTCCAGCATGCCCGCTTCGCCAAGTCCCGCAAGCCCGTCCGCCTCATCGCCGTGGTGGTGCTGGCCTTCTTCGTGTGCTGGCTTCCCTACCACCTCTTTGGACTGATGCAGGCCTTCTTCCCCCATCCCGTGGCTGTGAAATGGGACTGCGTGGCAGTCGGCCTGGCCTCCCTCAACAGCGCCCTCAACCCCGTCCTGTACGTCTTCATGGGCCGCGACTTCCGCCAGCGTTTCAGGCGCTCCATAGCCTCGTCCCTCCATGTGGCCTTCA
Source organism: Carcharhinus amblyrhynchos (assembly GCF_965287045.1). NCBI lineage: Eukaryota > Metazoa > Chordata > Chondrichthyes > Carcharhiniformes > Carcharhinidae > Carcharhinus > Carcharhinus amblyrhynchos. The sequence continues at coordinate 28,097 of NW_027650709.1, forward strand.
GCGAGGACCTGACGCAGTCCGTCTCCAGCTCCCGTCTGAGATCCAAAACCAGTATTGAGAATCACCTCTGATGGAGTTCCCACTGCGCTGGCAAATTATTTAACCGGTGTCTCATTGCCCATTATTATCCTGACCTCGCATCAAAGACACAGAATGAGGAGCGCACCCTGTGAATACGCAAACAATTCATTGGGCGCAGATGAGAGGGACAATATAAAATAACAATTCTAAAGGGGTAGACCTCGGGTATATACTCTCTTAATATACAATTAAACTAATAAGGTGGGGTAGGGGCTTTGGCAGCCCCGATGGGAGAGCGTAACAAAAATCAAAGCTTCAAAATAACAACTAATCAGACTAAAATGTCAATACTGGGCTGACAACGCAACCCCAGACCCTGTGCAGACCACCAGTCACAGGAGGTCCCGCAGGGATATTTGCAGAAATGTAGCAGGACAATTGGAGAGAGGCATTCATAAAGTAAACGCTATCCTGGGCTTTATTCATAGGGGGTGCAGAGTACAAGACAAGGAGTTTGTGTTAAACTTGTCTAAAACACCAGTTCAGCCTCAACTGGAGTATTGTGTCCAGCTCTGGGCATTGGACTTTAGCGGGGATGTTCACTTTAGAGAGAGAGAGGGAGAGGCAGATAGAGAGACACAGGCAGAGAGACAGACAGGGAGAAAGACAGACAGACAGAGAGAGAGGGGGAGACAGAGAGAGAGAGACAAAGAGAGACAGAGAGGGAGTGACAGAGAGAGGGAGAAAGACAGAGAGAGGAAGAGAGACAGAGAGAGGGAGAGAGACAGAGAGAGAGAGAGAGGAAGAGAGAGAGACACAGGGCGAGGGAGAGAGGGGGAGACAGAGAGAGAGACAGACAGACAAAGAGAGACAGACAGTCAGAGAGAGAAAGAGAGACAGGCAGACAGACAGAGAGAGAGAGGCAGAGAGAGGGGGAGAGACAGAGAGAGGGAGAGAGAGGAAGAGAGAGAGAGAGACACAGGGTGAGAGAGAGACAGAGAGAGAGCGAGGCAGACAGAGGGGGAGAGATAGAAAGAGAGAGAGGGACAGAGAGAGAAAGAGAGAAAAAGAGACAGAGAGAGAGAGAGAGAGTGCAGAAAGGATTGAAGAAAATGGTTCCAGGGATAAGGGGGCTTCAGCTCCGTGGATAGATTGGGAGAAGTTGGGAACGTTCTCCTTGGGAGAAGAGAAGGTTGAGAGGAGATTTGATCGAAGGGTTCAAAATCATGAGGGGGGATTGAGGTCTGGGACAGAGAGGGAGAAACTGTTCCCATTGGCAGAAGGATCAGGAACTGGGCCGATTCCTGGGATGAAAGGGGTTTTGTCTTTCGAGGAAAAGGTTGAGCAGATCGGTTCCTGCCTGCCAATAAGGACTGAATCCTCTGGGAGTGCTTTGATAGGTCATCAGATCAGTCCAAGGGTCACCGAACAACTCCGCTGCAGTCAGGCAGTTTGGGGGATGCAGCTTGGGAAGTGCCACGGTGGCAGGGATGGAAGTTAGCCCCAGAGGCAAGGGTACCCTCTTTGGCACAGTGCTGCTCCAACTTGGCATGGCCACACACCCAAAACGCACCTGTCAGCTGGCGTCTCAAGGAGAGGCAGGAATCCAGGGAGAAGAGTTCTCGGAAGGCAGGAATGACACCCTCTGCTCCAGCCATCCGGGCAGGAGCGACGGCTGAGGCGGATTCCAAAGTAGGATGTTCAAAGAGGGGAAGCACTCGTGAGAAAGACAAGTGAGATTGGTGGGTGCAGAGAGTGGAGCTAACATGTGGGTGGGTTCTTGAGATCCATGGACTCTGTCTTGGTTGCATCTGTCATTTACTCTCTAGTGTGTTGCATGCGACCACAGCTTTTCCATTAATTGCCATGTGCCTCGTACTTACCCTGAATGTTAATAAGATATATATTATAAATTGCTTCATCTTATTGAACTTGTATAGTAAAGTTTAACAGCTTGTTCAAAACCTGGGGTTTCTTGGTGACTTTATTCCAAAGGTCTTGAACCTGCAGCTTTATCAGTTGCAATGGTGGATGGCCCCTGATATTTGGGGTCTGGCCAACAATCTAGTGCCCGTTCCCTGTTTCCCTTAGGAACTAAAAACAGCCGTCAGAATCCCAGCAATCAACGTCCTCAATGACAAAGCATCCCCTATCCCTCTGGGGTCAAGAATGCCCAAGATTTACAAGTCTTTGAGTTAAGAAATTTCCCTGCGTCTCAGTCCTAAACAATCTCGCCCCCTCCCAGTCCACCCCAGTCACTTCCCTCCCTCCAGCCCAGACCAATCGCCATGCAGAGTGGCAGCGGAACACCCCCCCCCCAACCCCAACCAATCGTACTCCAGGCCCTGCCCCAATGTCCAGTGGGCAATGCCAAGGTGGCCCCCCTGGGCATGGGCACTTTGCCCCTTGGGCAGTGCCGGCGGCACAGGCAGGCACTGCCAGGGTGCCCATGCCCAGGGGGCACCACCAGCCCCCCCCCCCCCACCGCCCAACACCCTGGGAGGCCCCGACTGCCCCCCCTTCACTCCGGCGGGGTCTTCCGCGAGTTCCCCAAACGTGGGGAGCTACTCCACCGGAATGCAGTCCTCCTGGTGGGGGTGGGAGATTTAATCAGGACCGGCAAGTTCCATGCCGGGCCCAATAATCACATGCAAAATAGATTTAAAATACATTTAAAAAGAAGATTTAAATCTCTTACCTCTCTTCCCACCGGTTCCCAGCGCTGTCCCGATTGCGACTGCAGCCGTCACACGCGTGAAGCCCACAAAATGGCCGACTCTCCTGCAGGACTTGGCGGGGAGTTGTCCCCCCTTGTATCGCGAGGATAGGCAGTGCTGTTACCAGGACAACAGGTTTGCTTTTGAAATTTTAACCAATCGGTTTCAACTCAGCGTTTGAATAACAGCAGCCGATCAGATCTGAATTTGATGTTTTGGGTCACCTGTAAACCAGTCCCTATTGTGGGGATTTTGACCTGTCAGCAGGGGTATAAGAACACAGCTCCCAGCTCCAGACAGCAACTGCGTTTGCCTCAGCTCACAGCCTGAGACAGAGAGCCAGTAACTGTTTCTGCCAGTGTAACAGCCATATTTATGACTCAAAAGAAAGCCTCATCTCAATTGTAAAGATACCAATGGAAGATAGTGAAAACAGGAGGTAAAGAAGACAGGAGATTCTGGAAGATAAAACTTGCTATATTTAGAGAGTGACTAAGAATTCAATTTTTGTGTGTTAATAAGTGAGAATTGGATTTCTCTAAACAGCATTCCATTACAAAAGTGTTTGATTGGGTTTGTTAAGATAGTTGATCTGTTCACTGTTAGTTAGATAAATAAGGTGTTACTTGTTGATTTTACAGAGTCTCAGGTGGTTATTTTGATTTAACCACTAGATGTTCCTGAAGCGACTCCTCTAATTCCTGTGTAACAGGCTTGAGAGGGGCTGAATGGCCTCCTCCTGTTCCTGTGTAACAGGCTCGAGAGAGAGGGGCTGAATGGCCTCCTCCTGTTCCTGTGTAACAGGGTTGAGAGAGAGGGGCTGAATGGCCTCCTCCTGTTCCTGTGTAACAGAGTTGAGAGGGGCTGAATGGCCTCCTCCTGTTCCTGTGTAACAGTTGAGAGGGGCTGAATGGCCTCCTCCTGTTCCTGTGTAACAGACTTGAGAGGGGCTGAATGGCCTCCTCCTGTTCCTGTGTAACAGGCTTGAGAGGGGCTGAATGGCCTCCTCCTGCTCCTGTGTAACAGGCCCCGAGAGGGGCTGAATGGCCTCCTCCTGTTCCTGTGTAACAGGCCCCCGAGAGGGACTAAATGGCCTCCTCGTGTTCAAGTGTAACAGGCGCATGAGAAGGGGTCAATGGCCTCCTCCTGTTCCTGTGTAACAGGCTTGAGACAGTGGCTGAATGGCCTCTGCCTGTTCCAATGAAACAGGCTCGAGAGGGGCTGAATGGCCTCCTCCTGTTCCTGTGTAACATGCTCAAGAGGGGCCGAATGGCCTCCTCCTGTTCCTGTGTAACAGGCTCGAGGGGCTGAATGGCCTCCTCCTGTTTCTGTGTAACAGGCTCAAGAGAGAGGGGCTGAATGGCCTCCTCCTGTTCCTGTGTAACAGGCTCGAGAGAGAGGCTGAATGGCCTCCTCCTGTTCCCGTGTAACAGGCTCGAGAGAGGGGCTGAATGGCCTCCTCCTGTTCCCGTGTAACAGGCTCGAGAGAGAGGCTGAATGGCCTCCTCCTGTTCCCGTGTAACAGGCTCGAGAGAGAGGGGCTGAATGGCCTCCTCCTATTCCTGTGTAACAGGCTCGAGAGAGGGGCTGAATGGCCTCCTCCTGTTCCTGTGTAACAGGCTCGAGAGAGGGGCTGAATGGCCTCCTCCTGTTCCTGTGTAACAGGCTCGAGAGAGGGACTGAATGGCCTCCTCCTGTTCCTGAGTAACAGGTTCGAAAGGGGCTGAATGGCCTCCTCCTGTTCCCGTGCAACAGGCTCGAGAGAGGGACTGAATGGCCTCCTCCTGTTCCTGTGTAACAGGTTCGAAAGGGGCTGAATGGCCTCCTCCTGTTCCCGTGTAACAGGCTCGAGAGAGGGGCTGAATGGCCTCCTCCTGTTCCTGTGTAACAGGCTCGAGAGAGGGGCTGAATGGCCTCCTGTTTCTGTGTAGCAGGCTCGAGGGGCTGAATGGCCTCCTCCTGTTCCCGTGTAACAGGCTCGAGAGAGGGGCTGAATGGCCTCCTCCTGTTCCTGTGTAACAGGCTCGAGAGAGGGGCTGAATGGCCTCCTCCTGTTCCTGTGTAACAGGCTCGAGAGAGGGAGTGAATGGCCTCCTCCTGTTCCTGTGTAACAGGTTCGAAAGGGGCTGAATGGCCTCCTGCTGTTCCTGTGTAACAGACTCGAGAGGGGATGAATGGCCTCCTGTTTCTGTGTAACAGGCTCGAGGGGCTGAATGGCCTCCTCCTGTTCCTGAGTAACAGGCTCGAGAGAGGGACTGAATGGCCTCCTCCTGTTCCTGTGTACAGGTTTGAAAGGGGCTGAATGGCCTCCTCCTGTTCCTGTCTAAAAGGCTCGAGTGGGGCTGAATCGCCCAGCTCACTCTGAATGGCACCTCCAGTACACTCGGATAGAGCTGGCAACCGTAGGCTGGGCCTCAGAAAACTACGGAAGGGGGAAAGGGACATCAGGTGGAGACTTTCCAAATCCCGCATTGACGGACAGCACACAATTACACCACACGCAGGAGCAGCTGGAGCACAGCAATCTTTTATTCAAAGCCTTTATCGGGTTTACAGCGAGATAGGGAGAACGATGGGTCCAAATCTTTCAAATCTCAATCCGGGAGTGGGTGGGGGGGAAACGAGATCGCAATCGCACCGACGGAGCTAACTGTGGTGAGTGGGGGACAAGTGAGCGAGAGGGGGCGAGTGGGGGAACCATTTATGGAACAGACAACTCATGGAGGTGGGCTCCAAACATTTGGTGGGATCTCCGTGGGTCAGACCCCTGACTGGATGGGAGAGTTGGGCTGGGGAAGGGCGGGGTGGGGTTGGGGAAGGAGGGCTGGCATCAGGGATGGCGCATTGCCCAGGGAGGTAACGAGGACGGATTGACGGATTCCCAGTGAGGTTCTGCCTGGGGTGGGGTTGGAGAGGGAATCGGCGTCGAGAATGGAGGAACCAAGGAACTCTGCCACTTCTGGACGCGGGGTGAGTTGGTGTCCAGTTGAGTCCAAGCCACGATGATCAATGCAAGGCCGCTGGGTTTCCTCTTTAGCTACACTTGCAGTAGTACGAACTGATGGAGTTATCCCAGTTGCCAAAGAGCCCCTTGCCTGATTCCAACAGCCGGTACTGGATGCCGGTGCGGAACGTGCGGCGAAACCCCCGCTTGTTGACCCTGCTCCAGACGGTAAGCTCGCAGCGAGGTCCCACCACCAGTGAGGAGGCGCGGTTGTTCCAGAAGCGTTCAATAGAGGGCACGTCAGCAGGGCTCACGATGTCCATGTAGCCGCCGCTACAGCAGCGGTCGTAGATCACATTGCTGTCCTCGTAGAGGCGGGCACACACCCTCACGCCATCGACATCCCGCAGCACGCTGGGCGCCGGGCACAGGGCCAGGGTGCCCGACACCAGCAGGGCCGACAGGAGAGCTGCCAATGCCCACGATCTTCCCATTCCTCAGGCTTGCGTGGAGAGGACAACTGAGGCAGATTCAGAATCCCTCCCGCTTATATATCGGAGCCACCGCCAACTTAACCAGCGGCAGGTGATTGATGCCACTGCCCGGCTAGCTGAGGAGCCGACCTCTTCACCAATCCACAGGTGGGAAAGCACCAGCTGTCCCTGGCTTAATGGACGGAGATAAGAAACAGCTTCCAAGGCCATCAAAATACCAGCTGCAACTGCACAGCCCGACTCCCATACAGAAACAGCGAGCTGTATTCAGTATCTAACCCCATGCTGTACCTGTCCTGGGAGTGTTTGATGGGGGACAGTGTAGAGGGAGCTTTACTCTGTATCTAACCCTGTGCTGTACCTGTCCTGGGAGTGTTTGATGGGGACAGTGTAGAGGGAGCTTTACTCTGTATCTAACCCCGTGCTGTACCTGTCCTGGGAGTGTTTGATGGGGGACAGTGTAGAGGGAGCTTTACTCTGTATCTAACCCCGTGCTGTACCTGTCCTGGGAGTGTTTGATGGGGACAGTGTAGAGGGAGCTTTACTCTGTATCTAACCGCGTGCTGTACCTGTCCTGGGAGTGTTTGATGGGGACAGTGTAGAGGGAGCTTTACTCTGTATCTAACCCCGTGCTGTACCTGTCCTGGGAATATTTGATGGGGACAGTGTAGAGGGAGCTTTACTCTGTATCTAACCCCGTGCTGTACCACCTGTCCTGGGAGTGTTTGATGGTGACATGTAGAAGTGGGTTTGGGCGGCGCTGTCAAAGGAGCCATGGTGAGTCACTGCAGTGCATCTTGTAGATGATACACACTGCTGCCGCTGTGCACTTGTAGTGGTGGAGCGAATGTTGAAGGCGGTGGTTGGAGAGGGGGATCAATGGGATCCTTGGCCCTTAGTAGCCAAGACATAAAGTTGAAGAGCAGTGAAGTTATGTTGGAGCTATATAAGACATTGGTTAGGCCACAGCTAATGCTATATGAGGTTCAAGAAACCACATTATAGGAGGGATGTGATGGCACTGGAAAGGGTTGGGATGAGATTTACCAGGATGTTGCAGGAGCTGGAGAATTTTAGTTATATGGAGAGAAAGACTGGGAAAAATGCTGGAAAATCCCAGCCGTTCTGATAGTGGAGAGTAGAGCAGCTCTGATGAAGGGTCACCTAGACTCGAAACGTTGGCTCTATTCTCTGTCCACAGATGCTGTCAGATAATTTCCAGCATTTTTCTGTTTCTGTTTCAGAGTCCAGCATCTGCAGTATTTGGAGGTTTTCTTGGATAGACTGGGGCTGTTTTCCTTAGAGCAGAGGGACCTCAGTGGGCACATGTATAAAATTCGGAGGGACATAAATAGAGTGTACAGGAAGAAACCCTTGGTGGAGGGATCAATGATCAGGAGGCAATAATTTAAGGTAAGGACAGGTTTAGAAGGGATGTGAGGAAAAATATTTTTCATGCAGAGGGTGGTGGGAATCTGGAACTCATTGCCTGAAAGGGTGGTAGAGGCAGACTCTCACAGGGTTTAAGAAGGATTTAGATGTGCACTTGTGATGCCAAGGCATACAATGCTGGGAAATGGGATTGGTAGTGTTACTTGTCTTTGACTGGCACAGATGCAATGAGCCAAATGGTTAGTTTTCTGTGCTGTATACCTCTATGACTCTACGGCTGCTTTGTCCTGGATGGTGTGAGATGTCGGAGCCACGCTCATCCAGGGCAAGTGGAAGAGTATTCCATCACACTCCTGACTTGGACAGGCTTTAGGGGGGGGGAAGTCAGGAGGTGAGTTACTCTCCGCAGGATTCCCAGCCTCTGACCTGCTCTGGTAGCCATGATATGGAGATGCCGGCGTTGGACTGGGGTAAACACAGTAAGAAATCTCACCACACCAGGTTAAAGTCCAACAACTTGGTGTTGTGAGACTTCTTACTTGTTTCTATGGCTGGGTCCAGTTCAGTTTCTGCCCAATGGTAACCCCAGGATGTTGCTAGTGGGAGCGAACTCAGCAATGGGAATGCCATTGAACGTCAAGAGGAGATGGTTAGATCCTCTCTGGTTGGAGATGGTCGTTGCCTGGCACTTCTGTGGCACCTTTTCACACCGTGATGTGGAGATGCCGGCATTGGACTGGGGTTGGACTTTACGCTGATGTTATGAGACTTCTTTCTGTTTTCAGACCGTACCAGACACCAATCTCAATCATTGCCCTCCCCAGTACATGTGGTCACTTCAGACATGCGCTCCATCACCTATTGCGCATGCGTGCCACCCCAGCCAAAAAGGACTATGAGGTCACCACTTACACTGCGCATGCGTTCAGGGCAGCCCCATGCACAGACTGCCCTTGCGCGAAACACTGGAGGGACAGCCGTCACTGCGCAAACGCAGTTAACCGTCCGCACCCGCCGCTGCTCCCGACGCTACTGCGCAGGTGCAAAGCCAGCCCTCAGTGACGGACGCGGCGCAAGCGCTCTCAGCCTTGTGTCTGGGAACGGGGCCCCCCGAAGACGACGCCGCCATTATGGTATGCGAGCTGCTGTTGCTGTCGGCTGTCTGGTTCCTCTTCGTCGCCTTCTGGCTGGAGACGGTAAGCGTCTGGGTGTTCCTCTGCGACTTCTACCAGGACCGGGGCGGCCACCACGCACAGCGGCGCTGGGGGCCGGCGGTGGCGGCCGAGGGCGGTGTCGGAGGCGGAGCGAGAGGAGCCGCCATTACCAGGTGAGAGGCTCCCGAGGCAACATCCGGGAACTGGGGCTGCCACATAGTGGGCCGTTAGGTATCACTGGTACTGCCAGATAGTGGGTCGTTGGGAATCACTGGCACTGCCACATAGTGGGTCGTTGGGAATCACTGGCACTGCCACATAGTGGACCGTTGGGAATCACTGGCGCTGCCACATAGTGGACCGTTGGGAATCACTGGCACTGCTGGATAGTGTGCCCTTGGGAATCACTGGCAGTGCCGGATGGTGGGCCGCAAGGAATCACTGTGGTTGTTGGATGGCAGGCTGTTGGGAATCACTGGCACTGCCGGGTGGCGGGCCGTTGGGAATCACTGGCACTGCCTGGTGGCGGGCCGTTGGGAATCACTGGCACTGCCGGGTGGCGGGCCGTTGGGAATCACTGGCACTGCCGGGTGGCGGGCCGTTGGGAATCACTGGCACTGCCGGGTGGCGGGCCGTTGGGAATCACTGGCACTGCCGGGTGGCGGGCCGTTGGGAATCACTGGCACTGCCGGGTGGCGGGCCGTTGGGAATCACTGGCACTGCCGGGTGGCGGGCCGTTGGGAATCACTGGCACTGCCGGGTGGCGGGCCGTTGGGAATCACTGGCACTGCCGGGTGGCGGGCCGTTGGGAATCACTGTGAACCCGAGGAAATCATTGGGACTGCCAGTGGGCCATAGGGAAACACTGGAACTGCCAGATAGAGGGCCATTTGGAATCACAGTGAACCCAAGGGAATCACTGTGACGGCCAGATATGAAGCCTTAGGGAATCACTGGGATGTTGATATTACCAAACCTCCATAGTTTTCTCGGACTGGCACACTTAGACTCAGGCTATTGTCTCAGTGTGCTTTTCAAAGGCTCATTTGGCCCCAGAACTCAGCTGTGACTGGTGCTCATTCAGATAGCCTTTGTGACTGTATGTATGCGGATGTTTCATGCAATGCGATGCCCCCTCGGCACTGACCCTCTGACTGCACGGCACCCGCTCGGCGCTGTCCCTCCAGCAGTGCACCACCCCTATGTTGCTGCTCCTCCAGTGAAGGGTGCTGCTGTGACCCATTGAAACCAGACTGTGGTGGACAGTTAGCCTGGAGTGGGACTTTCTGAGCTTCTGTGAACACTTGTGTCTATCGCATTCACTATTCGCAATGCTCGAGTGCTGATGGAGTTCTATCCTACTTCCCAGAGTCTCCGAGGAGGAACCAGGGCGTCTTCTGTACATCCTGGGAAGGTAAGACCATGTTTCAGTATCGGTGTGCTAGGTCACGTCGTAGCTCCCTGTGTCATCAGCGTTTTGGCGCTCTCTCGGAGTGGTTTTTTTTTCACGCTCTGCCACTTTTCTTTTGGGCTCACGTCCAATAAGAGAGAGCGGCGCGGAGTGGAAGAGGAATTGAGAAGGTGGAAGTGGCTGCAGGAGAAAGGGCAGGGAGGTCATGCAGGAAATGAGGTAGAGAGGAGCACAGAAAGGATGGAGCGACAAATAATGTAGTCCTGATATTCTGGGAGAGGAATGTTCTGTGATGCGCAATCACCTCGAGTTCATTGTGTGGATTAGGAGCAGGAGGAGGCCATTCGGCCCATTGATCCTTCTCCATTCTATAAAATGTTGTCCAGAGTCATAGAGGTTTACAGCATGGAAACAGGCCCTTTGGCCCAACTTGTCTACACCACCTTTTTTAAAAACCCCTAAGCTAATCCCAATTGCCCACATTTGGCCCATATCCCTCTATACCCATCTTACCCATATAACTATCTAAATGTTTTTTAAAAGATAAAATTGTACCTGCGCCTGGCAGCTTGTTCCAGACACTCACCACCCTCTGCGTGAAATAATAGCCACTCTGGCCACTTGTGTATCTCTCCCCACTCAGCTTCAACCTATGCCCTCTAGTTTTAGACTCCCCCCACCTTTGGGAAAGGATATTGACTATCTAGCCCCTCATTAATTTATAGACCTCTATAAGATCACCCCTCAGCCTCCTAAGCTGCAGAGAAAGAAGTCCCAGTCTATCCAGCCTCTCCTTATAACTCAATCTATCAAGTCCGGTAGCATCCCAGTAAATCTTTTCTGCACTTTTTCTAGTTTAATAATATCCTTTCCATAAACTGACCTGGCTGTGGCCTCAACTCCACTTTCCCACCTGTCCCCCATGCCCCAATAATCTTCGACACTTTCTCCCATCCCCCCCACGATCAAAAATCTGTGTAACTCACCCTTGAATATATTCAATGAGCTGCAGCCCCCAGTGCTGTCTGGTGGGCAGGTGGGGGAGGGAGGAATTCCACAGACTGACCACCCTCTGAGAGAAGAAATTCCTCCTCATCATCGTCTTCAATGGGAGACCCTCACATTCTCAAACTGTGACCCCCCAACATTCCCAATTTCAAGAGGGGCTGAATGGCCTCCTTCTGTTCCTGTGTAACAGACTCGAGAGGGGCTGAATGGGCCTCCCCCGTTCCGAAGTAACAGGCTCGTGAGGGGCCACATGTTACTCAGCAACACGTGGGGACAAGGGGCAGACTGAGTTCACAATGAGAGTATATGCAGCTGCTGGTATGAGGACCTTGAGTGAAGTGGGACCAGGTTACAGATTCACAGAGTTGTTTGTATGGTCTTTGACCTTGCTTATCTGGTGTAGAAGAAACCGTTCTCCAATAAAGCAGGGGAAAACAGCATGTGAGAGCCAATAATACATCGCAATGTGACCTTTCAAATATTCTGCAAATTACCAGCTTTCTGCTACATCTCAGCCACTCACCTGCCTGAGAATTACTGGGGCTGTGGGTTCAGTCCCACTGAGGGAGCGCTGCACTGTGGGGGTGGTGGGGGGGGGGGGGGGGGGGGGGTCGGTGCTGAGGGAGCGCCGCACTGTGGGAGGGTCGGTGCTGAGGGAGCGCCGCACTGTGGGGGGGTCGGTGCTGAGGGAGCGCCGCACTGTGGGGGGGTCGGTGCTGAGGGAGCGCCGCACTGTGGGGGGGTCGGTGCTGAGGGAGCGCCGCACTGTGGGGGGGTCGGTGCTGAGGGAGCGCCGCACTGTGGGGGGGGTCAGTGCTGAGGGAGCGCCGCACTGTGGGGGGGTCGGTGCTGAGGGAGCGCCGCACTGTGGGGGGGGTCGGTGCTGAGGGAGCGCCGCACTGTGGGGGGGGGGGTCGGTGCTGAGGGAGCGCCGCACTCTGGGGGGCTCGGTGCTGAGGGAGGGTCAGTGCTGAGGGAGCGCCGCACTGTGGGGGGGGGGGGGGTCGGTGCTGAGGGAGCGCCGAACTGTCTACAGAGATAAGGAGAGTTATATGGGCTGGTGGAAGTTACACAGATAGGGAGGGGTGCAGGGGCTGGAGGGGGTTACACAGATAGGGAGGGGTGCAGGGGCTGGAGGGGGTTACACAGATAGGGAGGGGTGGGGAGGCAGGGGGCTGAAAGAGGTTACTGGAACTTGATTTTGGGAAAGAAGGTGTTGTGAGCTGTAACTTTTGCTGACCTCCTCTGCCCCCCACAGCCTTGACGTGCCCGGCCTGATGGAGCGATAATGGCAGGAGCCTGCACTCAGAAGCGGAGAGAAACCTGGTGCTGTGCCCCCGGGAGCACTGGAGGGTCCCACCACACACCCCGCAACCTGTCCGAGGGGGCCTCGCAGAGGAGGAGTCAGCAGCAACCCTGGAACACACCCGCCGTGTACACCGGGGGTATTCTCCGTCACTCGAAGGCTGAGCTACATTCCTGAACTTGTTTACCCCCATCTTGAGCCCTACCCTGACCACCACTCGACCCCCCCCCCCAGTGTGACAGGCTGCCAGCCCCAGGCAAAAGGACATGTTCTGCTCAAATGCAATGGATAGGCTGTCTCAGTTGGGAGCAAGGGCATCTCCTGCCGCCCCTCCACCCCCCCCCCCCCCCCCCCTCCCCACCGTCTCCTGGAGTGATTGGGTGCGGGACTGTAATTAACCATTCCACTGTGGTGACGTGATGCCTACTGAGGGCGAATAGCTGGTTCCGGAGTCCGGATACCAGAGGGTGCGGCAGCAGTAGTTGATGATAAGGATCTTCAACCACAATGAGATCTGTTTGTGAGGAAGTGACTGGCTGGAGGCAGGAGCGTTGTGGGTGGGGCAGTAACTTCCAACTGCACCTCAACAATCCTGAGTGAGGCTATTCAGCATTGACCCTGGTGCAGGCTGGGAAAAGGGGGATTATTTTGTGGCGTCTACAATGGCGGGAGGGAGTGGAATTGCAGGTTCAATCATACTGAACTTCACTGCTCTGCAGCTTAGTTGAGCCAGGCAGTGAGTCCTCCACAGGTGAACGGCTGGCTGCAGATTCTGTGCTTGGGGACAGCTTATTTAAGCTCCCTGTTTGTGAAATTCCTGTCCTGGCAGGATAACAGGGCATGGTCTCAGGGAAACCCAGGAGTAGGGGTGGGTTGGCGGGGACAGTGTGGAGGGAGCTTTACTCTGTATCTAACCCTGTGCTGTACCTGTCCTGGGAGTGTTTGATGGGGGGTGTCTGAGACTCTGTCATCAACATCTTCTAATTGTTGGAGATTAAAATTCACAAATGTTTCAGTATAAATTAAAAATTGTTTCTACAAGTGATGTTGTGTTGAAATTATTGTTGAATGATTTTCATCATGTGTGAGATTGATATTCGAAACAACTGTCTTTCTTACTGCACCTCTGCTGATGATATTGCAGCCGAAGGGATGCACTCGAATTAGCCACAGGAACAAGAGAGAGGGATAATCTCATGATAACTAAATCATCCACTACGCACATTACAGCAACAAGAATATGGGGAGGGGGGTTGGGACCCAGTTGGTGTTCCGAGTTGGCAATATTATGTCAGACTTACAGGACCAAGCCATTCAGCTTCTCCGCTCTGTGTATCTTTATCCCCACACCAGCCTGCCTCTATCCCCACTACATCTCCTCCCTATTCCCCATATCCTTCTATTCCTTGCACACTCGTATTTATCTACCCCCCCGCCCCCACCACGCACACACTCTCAGTTACGCACCTTATCGAAACCACCCCCCCATCATGTTAAAGACCTTGATCATGTTCTCCCTCGCCCCTACCGCAGCCTTTGTTTTTCTACAGAAAAGGGTCCATGTCGTTCCCGATAGTTACTACATCCCCGTCCTGAGTACTTGCGAGGGGCAAGTCTTAAAAGAGATGTACGAGGCAGATTTTTTACAGTGTGTGTCCGGAACTCATTGCCAGGGGAAGTAGTGGAAGCGGATACGGTGGTGACTTTAAGGGGCATCTTGACAAGTATGTGAATGAGATGGGAATAAAGGAATATGGTCCCCGGAAGCATAGGGGGGTTTAGTTCAGTTGGGCAGCATGGTCGGTACAGGCTTGGAGGGCCGAAGGGCCTGTTCCTGTGCTGTAATTTTCTTTGTTCTTTGTAAATTTTTTTCGCATGTTCTCAGATGCTTTTATATCCTTTGTATAGTACAGACCAGAATTGTGCACAGTATTCCAAGTGATAGGTCGGAACCGTGCACAGTATTCCAAGTGTTATTCAGAGGTGCAAATTATGTTTTAGGGGTGTTTGGTGTGTGCAGTGTAGAAAGATGTCTATTCTGTATCTAACCCCGTGCTGTCCCTGTCCTGGGAGTGTTTGATGGGGGACAGTGTAGAGGGGGCTTTACTCTGTATCTAACCCCGTGCTGTACCTGTCCTGGGAGTGTTTGATGGGGGGACAGTGTAGAGGGAGCTTTACTCTGTATCTAACCCTGTGCTGTACCTGTCCTGGGAGTGTCTGATGGGGACAATGTGGGAGGACCTTTAAGAACGTAAGAACTCAGAGCAGGAGAAGACCATCTGGCCCCTCGAACCTGCTCCACCATTCAATAAGATCATGGCTGATCTGTTCATGGACGCAGCTCCACTTACCCCACTGATCACCATAGCCCTTAATTCCTTTACTGTTCAAAAATTTATCCTTACCTCATTCAATGAGGCAGCCTCAACTGCTTCACTGGGTGGGGAATTCCACAGATTCACAACCCTTTGTGTGAAGAAGTTCCTCCTCAACTCAGTCCTAAATCCTCTTCCCCTTATTTTGAGGCTATGCCCCCGAGTTCTAGTTTCACCCACCAGTGGAAACAACTTCCCTGCTTCTGTCTTATCGATTCCCTTCATAATTTTATATGTATCTATAAGATCTCCCCTCATCCTTCTGAATTTCAATGAGTATAGCCCCAGTCTACTCAGTCTGTCCTCATAAGCCAACCCTCTCAACTCTGGAATCAACCTAGTGAATCTCGTCTGTACCCCCTCCAGTGCCAGTATACCCTTTCTCAAGTGAGGAGACCAAAACTGTACACAGTACTCCAGGTGTGACCTCACCAGCACCTTATACACTGCAACATAACCTCACTGTTTTTAAACTCTATCCCTCCAGCAATGAAGGACAAAATTTCATTTGCCTTCTTAATTATGTGCTGCAAACCAACTCCTTGAGATTCCTGCACAAGGACACCCAGGTCCCTCTGCACAGCAGCATGCTGAAATTTTTACCATTTAAATAATAGTCCATTTTACCAAAATGAATGACCTCACATTTACCAACATTGTACTCCATCTGTCAGACCCTCACCTACTCACTCAGACTATCTGTATCCTTTGCAGACTTTCAGTGGCCTCTGCACACTTTGCCACTCAGTTTAGTGTCATCTGCAAATTTTGACACATTACACTTGGTCCCCAACTCCAAATCATTTATGTAAATTGTAAACAATTGCAATCCCAATACTGGTCCCTGAGGCACACCACTCGTCACTGATTACCAACCAGAGAAACACCCATTTACCCCAACTCTGCTTTCTGTGACTTAACCAATCCTCTATCCATGCTAATACATGACCCATAAAACCGTATACCTTTATCTTATGCAACAGCCTTTGGTGCGGCACTTGTCGAAAGCCTTCTGGAAATCCAGATACACCACATCCACAGGTTCCCCACTATCTGCTGCACATGTAATGTTCTCAAAGAATTCCACCAAATCAGTCAAACATGACCTGCCTTCATGAACCCATGCTGCGTCTTACCAATGGACAATTTATATCCAGATGTCTCGCTATTTCTTTCTTGATGATAGATTCAAGCATTTTCCCTACTACAGATGTTAAGCTAACCAGCCTACAGTCACCCGCTTTTTGTCTAACTTTTTTAACAGTGGCGTCACATTTGCTATTTTCCAATCTGCAGGAACCACCCCAGAGTCCAGTGAATTTTGGTAAATTACCACCAGTGCATTTGCCATTTCTCCCACCATCCCTTTCAGTAACCCTGAGATGCATTCCATCAGGGCAGGGGACTTGTCTACCTTTAGCACCATTAACTTGCACAACACTACCTCTTTTGTGATAATGATAGTTTCCAGGTTCTCACCTGCCAGAGCCTTCTTGTCATCAATTTTTGACATGTTATTTGGTTCTTCCACTGTGAAAGACCGACACAAATACCTGTTTAATGCCTCAGCCATTTCCTCATTTCCAGTTATTACACTTACTCTGAATAAAACCCTGTGCTGTACCTGTCCTGGGAGTGTTGATGGGGACAGTGTAGAGGAGCTTTACTCTGTATCTAACCCTGTGCTGTACCTGTCCTGGGAGTGTTTGATGGGGACAGTGTAGAGGGAGCTTTACTCTATCTAACCTGATCTGTGTTTAATCTTAATGCTAAAACAGACAGGGCTTGAACTCTGGTGACCTCCCAAGTATCAGTGACGAGATTGGCTATCAGAACTTCAGCCTAACCTCACTGAGAATGTCAGGGATAAAACAAACATTGACTTAACTGCATGGAGCTCACTGTCAACAGAAAACAGAAGTGAAATCAGTTAATCGTTCTCATCTGTATTCACCCTGTGTGGTCCAGAGTGCTCTTGTGCCTCAGTCACGGGCTCTGGGTCAAATCCCATTCCATAGACATCAGCAGAAAAATTTCAACTGGCCGTGCTGATGATGCTCCCACAGTGCGGCGCTCCCTCAGCACTGACGCTCCCACAGTCGCGGTGCTCCCTCAGCACTGACCTTCCCACAGTGCGGCACTCCCTCAGCACTGACCCTCCCGCAGTGCAGCGCTCCCTCAGCACTGATCATCCCGCAGTGCGGCGCTCCCTCAGCACTGATCCTCCCACAGTGCGGCGCTCCCTCAGCACTGACCCTCCCACAGTGCGGTGCTCCCTCAGCACTGACCCTCCCACAGTGCAGTGCTCCCTCAGCACTGACCCTCCCACATTGCAGCGTTCCTTCAGCACCAACCCTCCCACAGTGTGGCACTCGCTCAGCACTGACCCTCTGACAGTGTGGCACTCCCTCAGCACTGACCCTCCCACACTGCAGCACTCCCTCAGCACTGACCCTCCCACACTGCAGCGCTCCCTCAGCACTGACCCTCCCACAGTGTGGCGCTCCCTCAGCACTGACCGTCCCACAGTGCGGCACTCCCTCAGCACTGACCCTCCCACAGTGCGGCGCTCCCCTCAGCACTGACCCTCCCACAGTGCGGCGCTCCCTCAGCACTGACCCTCCCACAGTGCGGCGCTCCCTCAGCACTGACCCTCCCACAGTGTGGCGCTCCCTCAGCACTAACCCTCCACAGTGCGGCGCTCCCTCAGCACTGACCGTCACACAGTGCAGTGCTCCCTCAGCACTGACTGTCCCACAGTGCGGCACTCCCTCAGCACTGACCTACCACAGTGCGGCACTCCCTCAGCACTGACCCTCCCACAGTGTGGCGCTCCCTCAGCACTGACCCTCCCACAGTGCGGTGCTCCTCAGCACTGACCCTCCCACAGTGCGGCGCTCCCTCAGCACTGACCCTCCACAGTGCGGCGCTCCCTCAGCACTGACCGTCACACAGTGCAGTGCTCCCTCAGCACTGACCCTCCCACAGTGCGGCGCTCCCTCAGCACTGACCCTCCCACAGTGCGGTGCTCCCTCAGCACTGACCCTCCCACAGTGCGGTGCTCCCTCAGCACCGACCCTCCCGCAGTGCAGTGCTCCCTCAGCAGTGACCCTGTCAGTGGACCTCCAATGGACAACGCTGGGTGTGTCCTGGGGATTTGTGATGCATCCTGTGGTGGAATGGCTGCCAGAGTCTGGCCTGTTAGTGTGAAAGCTCGGGGTGTATGGGGTCAGGACTGTTAGAGCCTCGTGATAATGACAGTGACTATCTCCTCCCTCTATCAGTGGGAAGGTTAATGATTGATGGGTCAGGGTCAGATAGACAAGGTGACTCTGCCTGTATTCCACAGTCACCATTCACAGCAATGAAGCTCTGTGTGTTACTGCTGTATGCCCTAGCTGTCTGCCTTGCTCATCTCAGTGCTGTTCACAGCAGGAGGGGTATGTAACTCGAATAGGAGAGTCACAGGCACGAGTGCTGTTATATTCTGACCAGTTATCCAGATATCTTCTTCTCCCTGTCTCCCCCTGTCTGTCTCTCCCTCTTTCTGTCTCACCCCATCCCCTGTCTCCCTTTCTGTCTCTCCCTCTTTCTGTCTCACCCCCATCCCCTGTCTTTCCCTGTCTCTTCTCTCCTGTGTCTTCTCTCTCCCTGTCTCTCCATTTTTTCTCTCCCTGTCCCTCCTACTCTCCTCTTTCTCCCTCTTTCTCTCCCCCGTTCTCTCTCTCCCCCTCTCTCTCTCCCCTTCTCTTTGCCCCCACCCCTGTTCTCTCTCCCCCTTCTCTCTCCCCCCACCCCCTGTTCTGTCTCCCCCTTCTCTCTCCCCCGCCCTGTTCTCTCTCCCCCGTTCTCTCTCCCCCCTTCTCTCTCCCCCCGCCCCGTCTCTCTCCCCCCCTTCTCTCTCCCCCGCCCCGTTCTCTCTCCCCCCTTCTCTCTCCCCGCCCCCGTTCTCTCTCCCCCCTTCTCTCTCCCCCGCCCCGTTCTCTCTCCCCCTTCTCTCTCCCCGTTCTCTCTCCCCCTTCTCTCTCCCCCCCTTCTCTCTCCCCTTCTCTCTCCCCCCCGTTCTCTCTCCCCCCTTCTCTCTCCCCCCGTTCTCTCTCCCCCCTTCTCTCTCACCCCCTTTTCCTCTCTCTGTCTCGCTCCCTGTCTCTTGCTCTTTCCCCAGTCTCTGTCTCTCTCTCTCCACCTCTCTCTTTCGCTTTCCCCTGTTTTTCTCCCCCCCTCTCCCTCTCTCCCCTGTCTTCTCCTTTCTCTCCCCTGCCTGCTCTCTCCCTTCCCCTGCCTGCCCTCTCGCTCTCCCCGTTTGCCCCTCTCTTCCTGTTTGCCCCCTCTCTCTCCCCCGTCTGCCCCTCTCTCTCTCTCCCTCCCCTTTCTCTCCCCCCGCCTGCATCTCTCTCTCCCCCTCTGTCACTCTCCCTGTGTCTCCCCTATCACTCCTTGCTTGTCTGGTCATCTCTCTGACTTTTGTCTCATTCTCTATGTCTCTCTGTCTCTCCCTCATTCTTCTCTGCTGCGTTCCATTTCACTCTCTCAATCTCTTTTTCTTTTTCCTTCACCCTCATTCTATTTCTCTCACCTTCTCTTTATCTCACTCACACTCTCTCACATTTAATCTCTCTTTTTGATCTTGCTCACTCTCGCTCTCCATCACCTTCATTTTTTCACTTTCTCTGCTCTCGTTCTGCTCTCTCTCTCACACTCTCCCCCTCTCGCTGTCTCCCTCTCTCTATCCTCTCCCCTTCTCTCTTGCTCCCCTCTTCTCTGCTCCCCTCTTCTCTCTGCTCCCTCTTCTCCTGCTTCCCCTTTCTCTGCTTCCCCTCTCTCTGCTTCTCTCTCTCTCTTTCTCTCTGCTCTCCCACTCTCTCTCTCTCTGCTCTCTCTCTCTCTCTCTCTCTCGCTCTCTCTCTCTCTCTCTGCTCTCTCTCTTTCTGTCTGCTCTCTCCCTCTCTCTCTCTCTCTCTCTCTCTGCTCTCCTCTTTCTCTCTCTCTGCTCTCTCCCTCTCTCTCTCTCTGCTCTCCTTCCCTCTCCTTCCCTCTCTCTGCTCTCTCCCTCTCTCTCTCTGCTCTCTCCCTCTCTCTCCTTCCCTCTCTCTCTCTCCCTCTCTCTCTCTGCTCTCTCCCTCTCTCTCTGCTCTCTCCCTCTCTCTCTCTTCCCTCTCTCTGCTCTCTCTCTCTCTCTGCTCTCTCCCTCTCTCTCTGATCTCCCTCTCTCTCTGCTCTTTCTCTCTGCTCTCCCTCTCCCTCTCTCTCTCTCCTCTCTCCTCTCTCCCTCTCTCTCTCCTTCCCTCTCTCTGCTCTCTCTCTCTGCTCTCTCCCTCTCTCTCTGATCTCCCTCTCTCTCTGCTCTTTCTCTCTGCTCTCCCTCTCCCCTCTCTCTCTCTCCCTCTCTCCTCTCTCCCTCTCTCTCTCTCCTTCCCTCTCTCTGCTCTCTCTCTCTGCTCTCTCCCTCTCTCTCTATCTCCCTCTCTCTCTGCTCTTTCTCTCTGCTCTCCCTCTCTCTCTGCTCTCCCTCCCTTCTCTCTCTCTCCTCTCCTCTCTCTCCTCTCTCTCTCTCACTCTCTCTCTCTCCCTCTCTCTCTCTCTGCTCTCCCTTCCCTCTCTCTCTGCTCTCTCCCTCTCTCTCTGTCTTTCTCTCTTTCTCTCTGCTCTCCCTCTCTCTCTGCTCTCCTTCCCTCTCTCCCTCCTTCTCCTCTCTGCTGTCCCTCGCTCTCTGCTCTCCCTCTCTCTCTGCTCTCCCTCTCTCTCTACTCTTTCTCTCTCTCTGCTCCCCCTCTCTGTCTGCTCCCCCTCTCTGCTCTCCCTCTCTCTCTGCTCCCCCTCTCTCTGCTCCCCCTCTCTCTCTCTCCTGCTCTCTCCTCTCTCTCTACTCTTTCTCTCTCTGCTTCTCTCCTCTCCCTCTCTACTCTTTCTCTCTCTCTGCTCTCCCTCTCTCTTTCCTCTCTCTCTGCTGTCCCTCTCTCTCTGCTCTCCCTCTCTCTCTGCTCTCCCTCTCTCTCTGCTCCCCCTCTCTCTCTGCTTGCCCTCTGTCTCTGCTCTCCCTCTGTCTCTGCTCTCCCTCTGTCTCTGTCTCTCCCTCTCTCTCTGCTCTCCCTCTCTCTCTGCTCCCCCTCTCTCTCTGCTCCCCCTCTCTCTCTGCTCCCCCTCCACACACGATCCCTGTCCTCTTGTGTGATCTCCACTCTGCAGAGGAAGGATGTTTCTGGAAGTCTTTGCCACAGAGAGCTGTGGGTGGGGGGAGGCAGAGTCTTTTTATGTGACAATTCTAACAAATAACTCAATACCAGCAAGAGGGTCCAAAAAAAGTTTTGAGAAATCAGGTGGTGAGGCTTGAGGACAGGGGCACGCACCCTCCACTCCCCCCAGCTCCATCCACACCCCCAGGAAGCGGATCCGTGCCCCTCACGATGCCCGGTGGCATCTCACCCACCCTCAAAATGCCAACTGTCGCCTTCAGTGCTGCTTTCCTCTGAAGGAACAGCCTTCCTTTAACCTGGCGTTCAACCCTGACCCTGCTGAATGGCGGAGTGAGCTCGAGGGGCTGAATGGCATCCTCCTCCTGTCCCTATTCCTTACGATGGGAAGTCCCGAGAGAGACAGAGAGAGAGTGCAGAGGGAGAATTACGAGACTGATTCCCGGGATAGGTGGATGGGTGGGGGGCATTTTTAGGGGACAGAATTCAGCTGGAAAGAAGTTGGGGGGGGGGGTTGTTCGTCACTCCTGGGAGTGGGTCAAC
>NW_027650710.1:0-49480 GCF_965287045.1 Carcharhinus amblyrhynchos
AACATTCCCTACATCTTGGCGCAGTGGCCCAGCAGTCCGGAAGACTGGCGGGTCGTCCCACTTTTGCCTCGCTGTGTCCTGAGCTCTTGGAAAGCTGTTTGCCTCCTCCCTCAGTGAAGGTGACAGGGAGTTGCCTTCTGACTGGTGACCGACACAATCCCAGCTTCTCAAACAGAGAAAAGGGGAAGTCGAGTTGGGTTTTGATTTGACATCAGGCAGGCCAGGGGGTGAAGAGGCGGATGTGTGAAATCGCCCAATCCTGATCACTTCCACAGGAACAGGTCAGTCTTTATTTCTTTGATTAAGGGATTGCCAACACAGTACAGCTAGGGATGTACCAGGCAGCCAGCACAAGGCTGCCACTGTGATGTACAGCAGATAATGGCCATTTCCTGCAGTAACGCATTGCTCTCTATCCCCAGGTGAAAGCCACTGGACACCACCCCATCTTCTGCTGCCTTTCAATGTGTGTCCGTCTCAGGATAACTTTGGTAAGTCTTTGCTCACGCACTCCCCAATTCTCAATCCTTGGAAAGATTTCAGTGCCAGACGTGAGCTGAGTATTTCTTGACTGTAAATCCTCTCCCAGCTGCTTCCTGCGTCTCCTGAGCAGGCCTTGGCCAGACTGAGCTTCAAACTCCTTAAAAGGAAAGTTAACACTTCCGCTTTCCCTGCACAGCAAGGCACAGTGTAAGCCACGAGGAGGGGTGACAGAGACTGGCACAGGGCCAAGGCATGGCGGGTATCGGAGTGAGGATGGAGTGGGCCTTGGGGAGGAGAGGTCGATAAGAGAGAGGATCCATTTGCTCCTTCTGCTCTCTCACCTCCCTTTGCTCAGTCCCAGTTCTTCAGTCTGCAATTCCTCCCCCCCCCACCAAGGATTCCTCACCACCCCACCCCCCCCGCCAGATTCCTCACTCCCCCCCCCCCCCCCGATTCCTCACCCCCCCCCCCCCGATTCCTCACTCCCCCCCACCCCAATTCCTCACTCCCCCCCCGATTCCTCACTCCCCCCCACCCCGATTCCTCACCCCCCCCACCCCGATTCCTCACTCCCCCCCACCCCGATTCCTCACCCCCCCTCACCCCGATTCCTCACTCCCCCCCACCCCAATTCCTCACTCCCCCCCCCCGTTCCTCACTCCCCCCCCCGATTCCTCACTCCCCCCCCCCGATTCCTCACTCCCCCCCCCCGATTCCTCACTCCCCCCCCCCGATTCCTCACTCCCCCCCCCGATTCTCACTCCCCCCCCCCCGATTCCTCACTCCCCCCACCCCGATTCCTCACTCCCCCCCCGATTCCTCACTCCCCCCACCCCGATTCCTCACTCCCCCCCGATTCCTCACTCCCCCCACCCCGATTCCTCCCACTCCCCCCCCACCCCAATTCCTCACTCCCCCCCCCAATTCCTCTCCCCCCCCCACCCCCGATTCCTCACTCCCCCCCCGATTCCTCCCTCCCCCCCACCCCGATTCCTCACCCCCCCCACCCCGATTCCTCACTCCCCCCCCCCCCCGATCCTCACTCCCCCCCCGATTCCTCTCCCCCCCACCCCGATTCCTTCACTTCCCCCCCCCCAATTCCTCACTCCCCCCCCCCAATTCCTCACTCCCCCCCCCAATTCCTCACTCCCCCCCCCGATTCCTCACTCCCCCCCCCAATTCCTCACTCCCCCCCCCCGATTCCTCACTCCCCCCCCAATTCCTCACTCCCCCCCCGATTCCTCTCCCCCCACCCCGATTCCTCACTCCCCCCCCCCAATTCCTCACTCCCCCCCCGATTCCTCACTCCCCCCCCGATTCCTCACTCCCCCACCTTGATTCCTCACTCCCCCCCCCCAATTCCTCACTCCCCCCCCGATTCTCTCCCCCCCACCCCGATTCCTCACTCCCCCCCCCAATTCCTCACTCCCCCCCCCGATTCCCTCACTCCCCCACCTTGATTCCTCACTCCCCCCCCCCAATTCCTCACTCCCCCCCTCGATCCTCACTCCCCCCCCCCGATTCCTCACCCCCCCCACCCCGATTCCTCACTCCCCCCCCCCCCGATTTCCTCACTTCCCCCCCCCCAATTCCTCACTCCCCCCCCGATTCTCACTCCCCCCCCCCCCGATTCCTCACTCCCCCCCCCCGATTCCTCACTCCCCACCCCCCGATTCCTCACTCCCCCCCCACCCCGATTCCTCACTCCCCCCCACCCCGATTCCTCACTCCCCCCCACCCCGATTCCTCACTCCCCCCCCCCGATTCCTCACTCCCCCCCCCCCCCGATTCCTCACTCCCCCCCACCCCGATTCCTCACTCCCCCCACCCCGATTCCTCACTCCCCCCCACCCCGATTCTCACTCCCCCCCACCCCGATTCCTCACTCCCCCCACCCCGATTCCTCACTCCCCCCCACCCCGATTCCTCACTCCCCCACCCCGTTCCTCACTCCCCCCCAATTCCTCTCACCCCCCACCCGATTCCTCACTCCCCCCCGATTCCCCCACTCCCCCCCACCCCGATCCTCACTCCCCCCCCGATTCCTCACTCCCCCCCACCCCGATTCCTCACTCCCCCCACCCCAATTCCTCACTCCCCCCGATTCCTCACTCCCCCCCCCACCAGATTCCTCACTCCCCCCCCGATTCCTCACTCCCCCCACCCCGATTCCTCACTCCCCCCACCCCGATTCCTCACTCCCCCCCCCGATTCCTCACTCCCCCCCCCACCCCGATTCCTCACTCCCCCCCACCCCGATTCCTCACTCCCCCCCCCCCCGATTCCTCACCCCCACCCCGATTCCTCACTCCCCCCACCCCGATTCCTCACTCCCCCCCCCGATTCCTCACTCCCCCCCCCCCCCCGATTCCTCACTCCCCCCCCCGATTCCTCACTCCCCCCCACCCCGATTCCTCACTCCCCCCCCGATTCCTCACTCCCCCCCACCCCGATTCCTCACTCCCCCCCCCCCCCCGATTCCTCACTCCCCCCCCCCCGATTCCTCACTCCCCCCCCCGATTCCCTCACTCCCCCCACCCCGATTCCTCACCCCCCCCCCCCCCCCGATTCCTCACTCCCCCCCCCCGATTCCTCACTCCCCCACCCCGATTCCTCACTCCCCCACCCCGATTCCTCACTCCCCCCCCCGATTCCCTCACTCCCCCCCCCCCGATTCCCCCCCCCCCCGATTCCTCACTCCCCCCCCCGATTCCTCACTCCCCCCCCCCCGATTCCTCACTCCCCCCCCCGATCCTCACTCCCCCCACCCCGATTCCTCACTCCCCCCCCGATTCCTCACTCCCCCCCCCCCCCCCCGATTCCCACTCCCCCCCCCCCCCCCCCGATTCCTCACTCCCCCTCCCACCCCGATTCCTCACTCCCCCCCCCCGATTCCTCACTCCCCCCCACCCCGATTCCTCACTCCCCCCCCACCCCGATTCCTCACTCCCCCCCCGATTCCTCACTCCCCCCCCCCCCCCCCCGATTCCTCACTCCCCCCCACCCCGATTCCTCACTCCCCCCGCCAGATTCCTCACTCCCCCCCCACCTCGATTCCTCACTCCCCCCCCCCCACCCCGATTCCGGTGCAGACTCAATGGACCGAATGGCCTGATTCTGAACTGTAGGGATTCCTGATTATATGAAAACTATTGTTTCTTGTGCACTATACAGACAAAACGTACCATTCATAGAGAAGGAAAGGAGAGGGCGCAGAATGTAGTGTTACGGTCACAGCGAGGGTGTCGAGAAAGATCAACTTAATGCGAAGTAGGTCCATTCAGAAGTCTGACAGCAGCAGGGAAGAAGCTGTTCTTGAGTCGGTTGGTACGTGACCTCAGACTTTTGTATCTGTTTCCAGATGGAAGAAGGTGGAAGAGAATGTCCGGGGTGTGTGGGATCCTTAATTATGCTGGCTGCTTTTCCCGAGGCAGCGGGAAGTGTAGACAGAGTCAGTGGATGGGAGGCTGGTTTGCGTGATGGACTGAACCCCAATCTGGCCTAATTTTCTTCATTCATTCATGGGATGGGGGCATCACATGCCCCTCCCAAAGTGTCCTTGAACTGAGTGACTCACTTAAATACTGTTCTGACTGCGAGGAGGAATTGCACTGTTCCGATTTTCCATCTGGGGCAACAGGATCTTCAATCCCTCCCAGGGTGGACTGAAAGCACCTCAGTGAAACATCTCATTCACAAGACAAAACCTCTGACAGTGCGGCACTCCCTCAGTACTGACCCTCTGACAGTGCGGCACTCCCTCAGTACTGACCCTCTGACAGTGCGGCACTCCCTCAGCAGTGACCCTCTGACAGTGCGGCACTCCCTCAGCACTGACCCTCTGACAGTGCGGCGCTCCCTCAGCACTGACCCTCTGACAGTGCGGCGCTCCCTCAGCACTGACCCTCTGACAGTGCGGCGCTCCCTCAGCACTGACCCTCTGACAGTGCGGCGCTCCCTCAGCACTGACCCTCTGACAGTGCGGCGCTCCCTCAGCACTGACCCTCTGACAGTGCGGCGCTCCCTCAGCACTGACCCTCTGACAGTGCGGCGCTCCCTCAGCACTGACCCTCTGACAGTGCGGCGCTCCCTCAGCACTGACCCTCTGACAGTGCGGCGCTCCCTCAGCACTGACCCTCTGACAGTGCGGCGCTCCCTCAGCACTGACCCTCTGACAGTGCGGCGCTCCCTCAGCACTGACCCTCTGACAGTGCGGCGCTCCCTCAGCACTGACCCTCTGACAGTGCGGCGCTCCCTCAGCACTGACCCTCTGACAGTGCGGCGCTCCCTCAGCACTGACCCTCTGACAGTGCGGCGCTCCCTCAGCACTGACCCTCTGACAGTGCGGCGCTCCCTCAGCACTGACCCTCTGACAGTGCGGCGCTCCCTCAGCACTGACCCTCTGACAGTGCGGCGCTCCCTCAGCACTGACCCTCTGACAGTGCGGCGCTCCCTCAGCACTGACCCTCTGACAGTGCGGCGCTCCCTCAGCACTGACCCTCTGACAGTGCGGCGCTCCCTCAGCACTGACCCTCTGACAGTGCGGCGCTCCCTCAGCACTGACCCTCTGACAGTGCGGCGCTCCCTCAGCACTGACCCTCTGACAGTGCGGCGCTCCCTCAGCACTGACCCTCTGACAGTGCGGCGCTCCCTCAGCACTGACCCTCTGACAGTGCGGCGCTCCCTCAGCACTGACCCTCTGACAGTGCGGCGCTCCCTCAGCACTGACCCTCTGACAGTGCGGCGCTCCCTCAGCACTGACCCTCTGACAGTGCGGCGCTCCCTCAGCACTGACCCTCTGACAGTGCGGCGCTCCCTCAGCACTGACCCTCTGACAGTGCGGCGCTCCCTCAGCACTGACCCTCTGACAGTGCGGCGCTCCCTCAGCACTGACCCTCTGACAGTGCGGCGCTCCCTCAGCACTGACCCTCTGACAGTGCGGCGCTCCCTCAGCACTGACCCTCTGACAGTGCGGCGCTCCCTCAGCACTGACCCTCTGACAGTGCGGCGCTCCCTCAGCACTGACCCTCTGACAGTGCGGCGCTCCCTCAGCACTGACCCTCTGACAGTGCGGCGCTCCCTCAGCACTGACCCTCTGACAGTGCGGCGCTCCCTCAGCACTGACCCTCTGACAGTGCGGCGCTCCCTCAGCACTGACCCTCTGACAGTGCGGCGCTCCCTCAGCACTGACCCTCTGACAGTGCGGCGCTCCCTCAGCACTGACCCTCTGACAGTGCGGCGCTCCCTCAGCACTGACCCTCTGACAGTGCGGCGCTCCCTCAGCACTGACCCTCTGACAGTGCGGCGCTCCCTCAGCACTGACCCTCTGACAGTGCGGCGCTCCCTCAGCACTGACCCTCTGACAGTGCGGCACTCCCTCAGCACTGACCCTCTGACAGTGCGGCACTCCCTTGGCAATATCACAGAGCAAGCGCAATGATGTTTATTTATTTAATGTCATAAGTAGGCTTACATTAACACGGCAATGAAGTTAGTGTGAGAAATCCCCTTGTTGCCACACTCCAGCACCTGTTCGGGTACACTAAGGGAGAATTTAGCATGGCCAATGCACCTAATCAACACGTCTTTCAGACTGTGGGAGGAAACCGAAGCACCTGGAGGAAACCCATGCAGGCACGGGGAGAATGTGCAGTCTCCATACGGATAGTGACGCAAGCTGGGAATCAAATGTGGATTCCTGGCGCTGTGAGGCGGCAGTACTGCTGTGCCACCCACCTGGGCGGGCGAGACCAATTCCTTGGGCGGGCACATCCCTGGGCAGGCACTTGCTGCTTGGGTGGGATGTTGAAGTGTATCGGATTTCTCGGCTGTAACTCTGAGTGTTGTGCTGTGTTCACAGAGTTTCCCTGCTAGAATTTCCCCTCGGATTTCCCAGGATGTCTGACGTTACGATGGGAAAGTCTGATCACCTGCTTTGTCACGGCTGCAATGCTCACACAGGTGAGAAATATCCCATTTCCAATCCCCCTCCTGCCTCAACGTAAACAGAATCAATCAGGAAGTTTCTACCTCACACAGCACATGTATATGTCATCTTAAACATGTATGTCAGACATGAAAGAGAGAGGTCACAGTCACAAGAACACAAAGGTGGGTGGGTGTGCGATCTTACCAAAACATTCCAAGTCCCGAATAATTATGAAAATGGGAGAAACTCGCATCATTTTCATGGGTGATTTAAAAATCGAATCTTCCCTGACTCTGTCAAGAAAAATTTGACCTTTTTCTCACCAGGAAGGGAAGTGGGCATAGCCTAAATCACTCGAAAGCTGGCTGATAGCAGCAGAGGGTACCATTGCGCACGCGCAGCTTTCTGTGCTCTGTGAGACCTGTCACTGGTTTTGCTGATGGAGCAGGCCTCCATGGCTGAAACCCATTCCCCCCACTGCTGCCGTGGGACTCTGTGGCCGGTTGCCACCCCCTCTGCCTGAGGTGATTGGAACCTCCCTGCCCCCAAAATCTGGAACGATTGTGACTTCCCCACCCCACAATCACTGTTGCAGAGTGCGCAACAGTCTACCCTTCCACCGGCCCCCATTTGGCACTGCCTTTCTGGCAGTGCCAGGGTGCCTGGTGGGCACTGCTAATGTGCGAGGTTGACACATCGAGGGTGCCCAATGGGCAGTGCCAGGGTGCAAAGCTGGCAGTGCCAGCTTGGCACTCCACCACGACCCCCGACCTCCTGGTTAGGGAGGAGGGCGCTGCCTGAATGTTCTATTGGTGAGGCTATCACACCTGGTCCCTGTTGAAGGGGAGAGAATGTCCTTCAGCGAGGCCGCTGAGGCGAGTGAGCCCACACAGTTCCATCGCAGCTTCACTAATAATGCTGAAATCAAATCTAACTGCACTTTAAACGTTGAGATCAGCCTTGCCCCCTTTTCGGGTATGATGCTGATTTTGCTGGATATCGGCGCCCACATCATCGTGAGAGGCGAGAAATTGGCATGAAGCTGATGTCTCGGCACTCTTGCCATCTTCCCGACTTGCCCCACCTGTGGGCTAGCAGGGAGCGATGGAAAACTGGGGCCATGGTAATGACATATCCACACCAGTACATCATCCAATCGAGTAGGAAATGATTGGAAACCTCTCTCACTCGGAGTGGTGTTCATTGCTGGAATAGCAGCAGCAATGATCGGTGTACCTATTAAAGACAAATCATCTGTTTCTCTGCTGACCCCATAATCAGGATGTGGAGCCATTCCAGATTCATCTTTCAATGCTGGAGCTTTTCTCCATCCCCCTACACAGTCACTTCTCAGAGGGCACCTGCCCAGGAGGAATAGCCCAGATTTCATCACAGCTTCACCCTCTTGTAGATGTCAGGGATTAATCTCATGTCCCCTTGCCGTGCCCACCACTCACCGAGTGCTGACCCATCTCCCCTCGCCACCAACTCCCCTCCCCTCCCTCGCCACCAACTCCCCTCCCCTCCCCTCGCCACCAACTCCCCTCCCCTCCCCTCGCCACCAACGCCCCTCCCCTCCCCTCCCCTCGCCACCAACTCCCCTCCCCTCCCCTCGCCACCAACTCCCCTCCCCTCCCCTCGCCACCAACTCCCCTCCCCTCCCCTCGCCACCAACTCCCCTCCCCTCCCTCGCCACCAACTCCCCTCCCCTCCCCTCGCCACCAACTCCCCTCCCCTCCCCTCGCCACCAACTCCCCTCCCCTCCCCTCGCCACCAACTCCCCTCCCCTCCCCTCGCCACCAACTCCCCTCCCCTCCCCTCGCCACCAACTCCCCTCCCCTCCCCTCGCCACCAACTCCCCTCCCCTCCCCTCGCCACCAACTCCCCTCCCCTCCCCTCGCCACCAACTCCCCTCCCCTCCCCTCGCCACCAACTCCCCTCCCCTCCCCTCGCCACCAACTCCCCTCCCCTCCCCTCGCCACCAACTCCCCTCCCCTCGCCACCAACTCCCCTCCCCTCCCCTCGCCACCAACTCCCCTCCCCTCCCCTCGCCACCAACTCCCCTCCCCTCCCCTCGCCACCAACTCCCCTCCCCTCCCCTCGCCACCAACTCCCCTCCCCTCCCCTCGCCACCAACTCCCCTCCCCTCCCCTCGCCACCAACTCCCCTCCCCTCGCCACCAACTCCCCTCCCCTCCCCTCGCCACCAACTCCCCTCCCCTCCCTCGCCACCAACTCCCCTCCCCTCCCCCTCGCCACCAACTCCCCTCCCCTCCCCTCGCCACCAACTCCCCTCCCCTCCCCTCGCCACCAACTCCCCTCCCCTCCCTCGCCACCAACTCCCCTCCCCTCCCCTCGCCACCAACTCCCCTCCCCTCCCCTCGCCACCAACTCCCCTCCACTCCCCATGCCACCAACTCCCCTCCACTCACCACCAACGCCCCTCGCCGCCAACTCCCCTCCACTCTCCTTGTCGCCAACTCCCCTCCCCTCGCCACCAACTCCCCTCCCCTCCCCTCGCCACCAACTCCCCTCCCCTCCCCACGCCGCCAACTCCCCTCCACTCACCACCAACGCCCCTCCCCTCCCCTCGCCGCCAACTCCCCTCCACTCTCCTTGTCGCCAACTGCCCTCCCCTCGCCCGCCACTCCCTCTCCTCCCCCCCAACCCCCCTCCCTGCCAAGCCCCACCACCACCCCTTCCCTCCCCTCCCCTCGCTGCCAACTCCCCTCCCCCCCTCGCCGCCAACTCCACTCCGCTCTCCTCGCCGCCAATTCCCCTCCCTCCTCTCGCTGCCACCCCCTTCCCTCCCCTCCCTCCCCAACCCCCTCCCAACTCCCTCCCCGCCACCTCCAAAACCGCCACCCCCTCCCTGCCTCCACCTCCCTGCCTCCACCTCACTGCCAGCCCCTCCCCGCCACTACCCCGTCCCCTCACCGTCACCCCCTTCCCTCCCCTCACCGCCACCCCTCGCCCCTCTCCGCCAGCCCCCGCCCCCCCCAACTCCCCTCGCCACTCCCCTCCCTGCCAACCCCGCCACTCCCCACTGCTGGCACCCCCAGAGTGCTCAAGGTGGGGCTGACAGGGAACTGAACACAGTTCAGTCCAGTTCCCTGTCGGTCCCACCTTGAGCACTGTGTCCAGTTCCCTGTCAGTCCCACCTTGAGCACTGTGTCCAGTTCCCTGTCAGTCCCACCTTGAGCACTGTGTCCAGTTCCCTGTCAGTCCCACCTTGAGCACTGTGTCCAGTTCCCTGTCAGTCCCACCTTGAGCACTGTGTCCAGTTCCCTGTCAGTCCCACCTTGAGCACTGTGTCCAGTTCCCTGTCAGTCCCACCTTGAGCACTGTGTCCAGTTCCCTGTCAGTCCCACCTTGAGCACTGTGTCCAGTTCCCTGTCAGTCCCACCTTGAGCACTGTGTCCAGTTCCCTGTCAGTCCCACCTTGAGCACTGTGTCCAGTTCCCTGTCAGTCCCACCTTGAGCACTGTGTCCGGTTCCCTGTCAGTCCCACCTTGAGCACAGGGAGAGTGGTGAGAGTGTGGAACTCACTGCCACAGGGAGAGTGTGGGAGTTTTCGAGGTGAATAGTACAGATGGATTGAACAGTGAAGCAGACAGGCATACGAGGGAGGAAGGAATCAAGGAGGTATAATGTGGGATTTAGATGAGGAAAGTTGACAGGAGGCTCGATAGCACCTGAAACATCAGCATGGATAGAATGGGCTGAATGGCCTGTTTCTGTGGCGCGTCCAGTGCTTAATCTGAGACAATCAAAATGCAGCATGAATCCAGGCAGAATACGGAACACAGGTTAAAAATGCTTTCTTGTTGCAGTCAGCAGGGACAGTGCAGGAACGGTGGGAGCCTGCTGGAGATATAACAGACACTGATGTACGACTGTCACGGATACGGATAATATCAGCACAGTATGAATGCTATCTGAAAATCATCAGTGACCCACCATATGAAAAGGATGGTACGTTTAAAACAAGCAAAAGGACAGCCAACAAAACACGACAAATCTGAGATCCAATATAACAAAATTTAACAATGCTTTTCTAATACACGGCTGAGGTATTGGACTGTGCGTGATACACTGGTTAATCACACTGTCCTTTCACACTCTGGGACCGGGTACAGTGGGTTATCGCGCTGTCCTTTCACACTCTGGGACCGGGTACAGTGGGTTATCGCACTGTCCTTTCACACTCTGGGACCGGGTACAGTGCGTTATCGCGCCGTCCTTTCACACTCTGGGACCGGGTACAGTGGGTTATCGTGCTGTCCTTTCACACTCTGGGTACAGTGGGTTATCGCGCTGTCCTTTCACACTCTGGGTACAGTGGGTTATCGCGCTGTCCTTTCACACTCTGGGACCAGGTACAGTGGGTTACCGCGCTGTCCTTTCACACTCTGGGACCGGGTACAGTGGGTTATCGCGCTGTCCTTTCACACTCTGGGACCGGGTACAGTGGGTTATCGCGCTGTCCTTTCACACTCTGGGACCGGGTACACTGGGTTATCGCGCTGTCCTTTCACACTCTGGGTACAGTGGGTTATCGCGCTGTCCTTTCACACTCTGGGACCGGGTACAGTGGGTTACCCACTGTCCTTTCACACTCTGGGACCGGGTACAGTGGGTTATCGCGCTGTCCTTTCACACTCTGGGACTGGGTACAGTGGGTTATCGCGCTGTCCTTTCACACTCTGGGACTGGGTACAGTGGGTTATCGCGCTGTCCTTTCTCTGGGACCGGGTACACTGGGTTATCGCGCTGCCCTTTCTCTGGGACCGGGTACAGTGGGTTATCGCGCTGTCCTTTCTCTGGGACCGGGTACACTGGGTTATCGCGCTGCCCTTTCTCTGGGACCGGGTACAGTGGGTTATCACGCTGTCCTTTCACACTCTGGGACCGGGTACAGTGGGTTATCGCGCTGTCCTTTCACACTCTGGGACCGGGTACACTGGGTTATCGCGCTGTCCTTTCACACTCTGGGTACAGTGGGTTATCGCGCTGTCCTTTCACACTCTGGGACCGGGTACAGTGGGTTACCCACTGTCCTTTCACACTCTGGGACCGGGTACAGTGGGTTATCGCGCTGTCCTTTCACACTCTGGGACTGGGTACAGTGGGTTATCGCGCTGTCCTTTCTCTGGGACCGGGTACACTGGGTTATCGCGCTGCCCTTTCTCTGGGACCGGGTACAGTGGGTTATCACGCTGTCCTTTCACACTCTGGGACCTGGTACAGTGGGTTATCGCGCTGTCCTTTCACACTCTGGGACTGGGTACAGTGGGTTATCGCGCTGTCCTTTCACACTCTGGGACTGGGTACAGTGGGTTGTCGCGCTGTCCTTTCTCTGGGACCGGGTACACTGGGTTATCGCGCTGCCCTTTCTCTGGGACCGGGTACAGTGGGTTATCACGC
Source organism: Carcharhinus amblyrhynchos (assembly GCF_965287045.1). Taxonomy (NCBI): domain Eukaryota; kingdom Metazoa; phylum Chordata; class Chondrichthyes; order Carcharhiniformes; family Carcharhinidae; genus Carcharhinus; species Carcharhinus amblyrhynchos. Next base: position 11,839 of record NW_027650710.1, read on the forward strand.
TGTCCTTTCACACTCTGGGACCGGGTACAGTGGGTTATCGCGCTGTCCTTTCACACTCTGGGACCGGGTACACTGGGTTATCGCGCTGTCCTTTCACACTCTGGGTACAGTGGGTTATCGCGCTGTCCTTTCACACTCTGGGACCGGGTACAGTGGGTTACCCACTGTCCTTTCACACTCTGGGACCGGGTACAGTGGGTTATCGCGCTGTCCTTTCACACTCTGGGACTGGGTACAGTGGGTTATCGCGCTGTCCTTTCACACTCTGGGACTGGGTACAGTGGGTTATCGCGCTGTCCTTTCTCTGGGACCGGGTACACTGGGTTATCGCGCTGCCCTTTCTCTGGGACCGGGTACAGTGGGTTATCACGCTGTCCTTTCACACTCTGGGACCGGGTACAGTGGGTTATCGCGCTGTCCTTTCACACTCTGGGACTGGGTACACTGGGTTATCACGCTGTCCTTTCACACTCTGGGACCGGGTACAGTGGGTTATCGTGCTGTCCTTTCACACTCTGGGACCGGGTACAGTGGGTTATTGCGTTGTCCTTTCACACTCTGGGACCGGGTACAGTGGGTTATCGCCCTGTCCTTTCACACTCTGGGACCGGGTACAGTGGGTTATCACACTGTCCTTTCACACTCTGGGACTGGGTACAGTGGGTTATCGCGCTGTCCTTTCACACTCTGGGACTGGGTACACTGGGTTATCGCGCTGTCCTTTCACACTCTGGGTACAGTGGGTTATCGCGCTGTCCTTTCACACTCTGGGACCGGGTACAGTGGGTTATCGCCCTGTCCTTTCACACTCTGGGACCGGGTACAGTGGGTTATCACACTGTCCTTTCACACTCTGGGACCGGGTACAGTGGGTTATCGCGCTGTCCTTTCACACTCTGGGACTGGATACACTGGGTTATCGCGCTGTCCTTTCACACTCTGGGTACAGTGGGTTATCGCGCTGTCCTTTCACACTCTGGGACCGGGTACAGTGGGTTATTGCGTTGTCCTTTCACACTCTGGGACCGGGTACAGTGGGTTATCGCCCTGTCCTTTCACACTCTGGGACCGGGTACAGTGGGTTATCGCCCTGTCCTTTCACACTCTGGGACCGGGTACAGTGGGTTATCGCCCTGTCCTTTCACACTCTGGGACCGGGTACAGTGGGTTATCACACTGTCCTTTCACACTCTGGGACCGGGTACAGTGGGTTATCGCGCTGTCCTTTCACACTCTGGGACCGGGTACAGTGGGTTATTGCGTTGTCCTTTCACACTCTGGGACCGGGTACAGTGGGTTATCGCCCTGTCCTTTCACACTCTGGGACCGGGTACAGTGGGTTATCACACTGTCCTTTCACACTCTGGGACCGGGTACAGTGGGTTATCGCGCTGTCCTTTCACACTCTGGGACTGGGTACACTGGGTTATCGCGCTGTCCTTTCACACTCTGGGTACAGTGGGTTATCGCGCTGTCCTTTCACACTCTGGGACCGGGTACAGTGGGTTATTGCGTTGTCCTTTCACACTCTGGGACCGGGTACAGTGGGTTATTGCCCTGTCCTTTCACACTCTGGGACCGGGTACAGTGGGTTATCACACTGTCCTTTCACACTCTGGGACCGGGTACAGTGGGTTATCGCGCTGTCCTTTCACACTCTGGGACTGGGTACACTGGGTTATCGCGCTGTCCTTTCACACTCTGGGTACAGTGGGTTATCGCGCTGTCCTTTCACACTCTGGGACCGGGTACAGTGGGTTATTGCGTTGTCCTTTCACACTCTGGGACCGGGTACAGTGGGTTATCGCCCTGTCCTTTCACACTCTGGGACCGGGTACAGTGGGTTATCGCCCTGTCCTTTCACACTCTGGGACCGGGTACAGTGGGTTATCACACTGTCCTTTCACACTCTGGGACCGGGTACAGTGGGTTATCGCCCTGTCCTTTCACACTCTGGGACCGGGTACAGTGGGTTATCGCGCTGTCCTTTCACACTCTGGGACCGGGTACAGTGGGTTATCGCGCTGTCCTTTCACACTCTGGGACCGGGTACAGTGGGTTATCGCGCTGTCCTTTCACACTCTGGGACTGGGTACACTGGGTTATCGCGCTGTCCTTTCACACTCTGGGTACAGTGGGTTATCGCGCTGTCCTTTCACACTCTGGGACCGGGTACAGTGGGTTACCCACTGTCCTTTCACACTCTGGGACCGGGTACAGTGGGTTATCGCGCTGTCCTTTCACACTCTGGGACCGGGTACAGTGGGTTACCCACTGTCCTTTCACACTCTGGGACCGGGTACAGTGGGTTATCGCGCTGTCCTTTCACACTCTGGGACTGGGTACTGTGGGTTATCGCGCTGTCCTTTCACACTCTGGGACTGGGTACAGTGGGTTATCGCGCTGTCCTTTCTCTGGGACCGGGTACACTGGGTTATCGCGCTGCCCTTTCTCTGGGACCGGGTACGGTGGGTTATCACGCTGTCCTTTCACACTCTGGGACCGGGTACAGTGGGTTATCGCGCTGTCCTTTCACACTCTGGGACTGGGTACACTGGGTTATCGCGCTGTCCTTTCACACTCTGGGACCGGGTACAGTGGGTTATCGCCCTGTCCTTTCACACTCTGGGACCGGGTACAGTGGGTTATCGCCCTGTCCTTTCACACTCTGGGACCGGGTACAGTGGGTTATCGCCCTGTCCTTTCACACTCTGGGACCGGGTACAGTGGGTTATCACACTGTCCTTTCACACTCTGGGACCGGGTACAGTGGGTTATCGCGCTGTCCTTTCACACACTGGGGATTCCCTTGAATGTTTGTGTAAGGATGTGCATGTTATTGATGTTTTTCTCTTTTAATCCACAGGTGATTCGGTCCACCTTGTTGTCCAACAAGGGGCATACACACGGTGGGTCGTGCGAGGGCTGCTCTTGGATGTTTCGAGAGTAGCCTAGTGCTTCACGTCGTTAGTGTACGCTCAAACTGGACTAGCTGACGGGCAACACGACAGCTCAGTGACTATCACTGTTTGCTGTGCAGATGCATGGATTTGGGCCGGCGTCTGCGGGAGTTTGCACATTCTCCCCGTGATTGCGTGGGTTTTCTCCGGGTGCTCCGGTTTCCTCCCACACCCCAAAAACATGCTCTTAGGCTGATTGGTGTAACAAATTGTCCCTAAATTAGGCATCCCTCAATCTGGCACCCATATAATTCTCTAAATTTGCACACCTTTGTTGTGGAGTCCAAGAGGTGTAGACAAAAGTCATAGGTAGAAGGAGGATTGGAATGAGGCACTCACTGATGGGTGGCACGGGCTTGTAGGGCCGAAGGGCCTGTTTCCTGTGCTGTGTTGTTCTTTATTCTTTTGTCATTTTCTTCATTCTTTTGTGGGGTGTGAGCATCACTGGAAAGGACAGCATTTGTCACCTCTCCTTAATGTCTGTGTGATTGGGGCTGGCCACTGGAGGGTCGATTGGAGCAGGTCATGCAGGGGGTAGATTGGCACTGGGGGGGAATCAGGGCTGGCCATGGGGGCACTGAGGAGGTGGGGGTGGAGATCATGGTTGGCCCGGATGGAGGGGGCGGGCAGTGATCAGGGCTGATCGGGTGGTCGGGGGGTGATCAGGGGGGTGGAGGGCTCGGGGGTGGGTTGTGATCAGGGGGGTGGAGGCCACGGGCAGGGGGGGGGAGGTGATCAGGGTGGTGGAAGGTTCGGGGGGGGGGGGTGATCGGGGCGGTGGGGGGCTGATCGGGTGGTGGGGGGGTGATCAGGGTGGTGGAAGGCTCGGGGGGGGTGATCGGGGGGGTGGGGGGCTGATCGGGTGGTGGGGGGGTGATCAGGGTGGTGGAAGGTTCGGGGGGGTGATCAGGGTGGTGGAGGGCATGGGGGGGGTGATCGGGGTGGTGGGGTGTGATCAGGGGGGTGGAGGGCATGGGGGGGGTGATCAGGGGGGTGATCGGGGGCTGGGGGGGTGATCAGGGAGGTGGAAGGTTCGGTGGGGTGGGGGGGTGATCAGGGAGGTGGAAGGTTCGGTGGGGTGGGGGGGTGATCAGGGAGGTGGAAGGTTCGGTGGGGTGGGGGGGCAGCGATAGGGAGGCCGGTGATGGGGTTGGGAGTGCATATGCACTGATCTCCTCACTAACAGATTGGCACAAGTGTAGTGGCCCATTCAGCACTATGCTGCCAGCTTCTCCAGCAGGAACAGCCCAATCTCCCCCCACTTTCCAGCGTGAATCTCTCTGAGCACTCTATGATGATTCATTCAGGTAAGTATGCCCAAAAAAACAGGATTTTCTGGGACAATCTTGCCCCACATCTTTGTTGACTCACAACAAGCTTTCCCAACGCCTGGCATCCTGTGTCACCTCACACAACACAACTATACCCATGGCTCAGTGGCTAACATTGCTGCCTCTCAGTGACAGGGTCCCAGAATCAATTCCTGGCTCGGGTCACTGTCTGTGTGGAGTTCACATGTTCTTCCTGTCTGCATGGGTTCCTCCGGGTGCTCCGGTTTCCTCCCATAGTGCAGAGATATGCTGGTTAGATGGATTGGCCATGCTAAACTTTGCTCTTAAATCTTGCCCTGCTGCACACACTGAACTCTGGCTTCCACTCAATACAGGCAAGGTCGACAAACTAAGGGGCAATTTAACATGGCCAATCCCCCTAATCTACACATCTTTGGGCACTAAGGGGCAATTTAACACGGCCAATCCACTTAACCTGCACATCTTTGAACACCAAGGGACAATTTAACATGGCCAATCCACCTAACCTGCACATCTTTGAACACCAAGGGACAATTTAGCATGGCCAATCCACCTAACCTACACATCTTTGAACACCAAGGGACAATTTAGCATGGCCAATCCACCTAACCTGCACATCTTTGAACACCAAGGGACAATTTAACATGGCCAATCCCCCTAACCTACACATCTTTGGGCACTAAGGGGCAATTTAACATGGCCAATCCACCTAACCTACACATCTTTGGACACTAAGGGACAATTTAGCATGGCCAATCCACCCTAAACCACACATCTTTGGACATTAAGGGGCAATTTAGCATGGCCAGTCCACCTAACCTACACATCTTTGGACACTAAGGGGCGATTTAACATGGCCAATCCACCCTAACCTGCACATCTTTGAACACCAAGGGACAATTTAACATGGCCAATCCACCCTAACCTACACATCTTTGGACACTAAGGGACAATTTAGCATGGCCAATCCACCTAACCTGCACATCTTTGGACACTAAGGGACAATTTAGCATGGCCAGTCCACCTAACTTGCACATCTTTGGACACTAAGGGACAATTTAGCATGGCCAATTCACCTAACCTACACATCTTTGGACACTAAGGGACAATTTAGCATGGCCAGTCCACCTAACCTGCACATCTTTGGACACTAAGGGACAATTTAGCATGGCCAATCCACCTAACCTACACATCTTTGGACACTAAGGGACAATTTAGCATGGCCAATCCCCCTAACCTACACATCTTTGGACACTAAGGGACAATTTAGCATGGCCAATCCACCCTAACCTGCACATCTTTGGACACTAAGGGACAATTTAGCATGGCCAATCCACCTAACCTACACATCTTTGGACACTAAGGGACAATTTAACATGGCCAATCCATCTAACCTGCACATCTTTGGACACTAAGGGACAATTTAGCATGGCCAATCCACCCTAACCTGCACATCTTTGGACACTAAGGGACAATTTAGCATGGCCAATCCACCTAACCTACACATCTTTGGACACTAAGGGACAATTTAACATGGCCAATCCATCTAACCTGCACATCTTTGGACACTAAGGGACAATTTAGCATGGCCAGTCCACCTGACCTGCACATCTTTGGACACTAAGGGGCAATTTAACATGGCCAATCCATCTAACCAGCACATCTTTGCACTATGGGAGGAAACCGGAGCACCCGGAGGAACCCATGCAGACAGGAAGAACATGTGAACTCCACACAGACAGTGACCCGAGCCAGGAATCAAGCCTGGGACCGTGTCACTGAGAGGCAGCAGTGAGCCAAAGGTATAGTTGTGTTGTGTGAGGTGACACAGGGTGCCAGGCATTGGGAAAGCTTGTTGTGAGTCAGCAGCCTTCCAGCTGCTTGATACTTGGGACCTAATTGAACATCGAATCAAAGAATACCTACAGTGCAAAAAGAGGCCATTTGGCCCATCGAGTTTGCACTGACTCTCCAATCGACTGTCTTACCCAGGCCTATCCCTGTGACCCCACACATTTAGAACAGAGAACAAAACAGCACGGGAAACAGGCCCTTTGGCCCAACGAGCCCCATGCTGCCATTTTAACATTATGAGTGCCCTCCTCTACCCATGACCTTTGTCTACACCTACTGGGGAAGATTGAGGGGAGACTAATTTAGGGACAATTTGTTACACCAATCAGCCTAAGAGCACGTTTTTGGGGTGTGGGAAGAAACCAGAGCACCCGGAGAAAACCCACGCAAGCACGGGGAGAATGTGCAAACTCCCGCAGACACCGACCCAAATCCATGTATCTGCAAAGCAAACAGTGATAGTCACTGAGCTGTCGTATTGCCCGTCAGATGGTCCAGTTTAAGCGTACACTAACAACATGAAGCACTAGGCAACTCTCGAAGCAACATCCAAGAGCAGCCCTCGCACGACCCACCACATGTATGCCCCTTGTTGGTCAACAAGGCGGACCGAATCACCTGTGAAGTAAAAGAAAAGACGCCAATAAACATGCAAAACTTCGACAGACATTTACGGAATCCCCAGAAGCGCAGAAATAAAGCAAGTGAGCCATGAAATAGTTTGGAAGGTCCATAGGAATCAACTGATTCCCAGGGACATCCCAAAGCTCTTGATCTTTATTTAGAAAAGTCTCCTGTATCCCTCCATCTCTAGTCTGCTCATGTGCCTATCTAAGTAAGCCTTAAACAACCCTAGCGTGCCTGCCTCCACCGCCCTACTTGGCAGGGCATTCCAGGCTCCCAACACCCTCTGTCTGAAAAACCTGCCTCTGACATCCAAATTATACCTCGACCCCCTCACCCTAAGCCCGTGGCCCCTCGTAATATTTGTTTCCAACCTAGGAAAAAGCTTACCACTGTTCTATCTATACCCTTCATAATCTTATACACCTCTATTAGATCTCCCCTCATTCTCCACCTTTCTAAGGAGAACAGCCCCAATTTGCCCAATCTTTCCTCGTAGCTCAGTCCTTCCATACCAGGCAACATCCTGGTAAACCTCCTCTGCACTCTCTCCAGGGTCTCCACGTCCTTCCGGTAGTAAGGCAACCAGAACTGGATGCAGTACTCCAAATGCGGTCTAACCAACATTCTATACAACTGCAACATTAGACTCCAACTCTTGTACTCTATACCCCTTTCTATATAGGCATGCATACCATAAGCTTTCTTCGCAACCTTCTCCACCTGTACTGCCACCTTCAAAGACTTGTGCATTTGCACCCCCAGGTTCCTCTGCGTTTCTATACTCTTAATCCGTCTACCCTTTATCATATAACTCCCCCCTACATTATTTCTTCCAAAATGCATCACCTCACATTTATCAGGATTAAATTCCATCAGCCGTTTATCTGCCCAATATACCAGCCTATCTATATCCTGCTGTATTGCCTGACACTGCTCCTCACTGTCCGCAAGTCCAGCCATCTTAGTGTCATCTGCAAACTTGCTGATCACACCAGTTACTCCCTCTTCCAAGTCATTTATGTGTATTACAAATAGAAAAGGTCCCAGCACTGAGCCCTGCGGCACACCACTAGTCACAGACCTCCAGCCAGAAAAGGACTCTTCCACTACTACTGTCTCCTATTACCAAGCCAGTCATCAATCCATCTAGATACCTGTCCTTGTATCTCATGAGCCTTAACCTTTTCCACCAACCTACCATGAGGGACTTTGTCAAACGCCTTACTGAAGTCCATATAGACGACATCAACGGCTTGTCCTTCGTCGACCGTTTTTGTCACCTCCTCAAAAAATTCTACCAGATTCGTAAGGCACGACCTCCCCTTAACAAATCCATGCTGCGTATCCCTAATCAGATCGCAATGCTCTAAATACTTATACATCCTATCCCTAAGAATCCTTTCCAACAACTTCCCTACCACTGACATCAAACTCACCGGCCTATAATTACCCGGGTTATCCCTCCTACCCTTTTTAAACAACGGTACCACATTCGCTATCCTCCAGTCCTCTGGGACCTCACCTGTGTCCAGAGACAAAGATTTGCGTCAGAGGCCCAGCAATTTCATCTCTCACCTCCCTAAGCAGCCTAGGATAAATGCTATCAGGCCCCGGAGATTTATCAGTTTTAATGCTACCTAAAAACCCTAACACTTCCTCCCTCATAATAGATATTTCCTCTAACGGGTCTACAACTCCCTCCAAGATAGTACCTGACAACAGGTCCCTCTCCTTCGTGAATACTGACGCAAAGTATTCATTCAGGATCTCCCCCATTCCCTTGGACTCTACGCGTAGTTTCCCTCCTCTGTCCCTAAGAGGACCAATTTTTCCTCTAACCACCCTTTTATTCCTAACATAGGGGTAAAATGCCTTTGGATTTTCCTTAATCCTGTCTGCCAAGACCATTTCATGCCCCCTCTTTGCCCATCTAACTCCCCTTTTGAGCTCCTTCCTACTCTCTTTATATTCCTCCAACGCTCTCTCTGTTCCCAGTTGCTTAGACCTAACATACGCCTCTCTTTTCTTCCTGACCAAGTCCTCAATATCCCCTGTAATCCACGGCTCTCTAATCCTACCTTTCCCATCCTTCCTCTTAACCGGCACATATCTTTCCTACAACCTTTTCAGTTTTCCCTTGAAAGACTCCCACATGCCGAACGTGGATTTACCCTCAAACAGCCTTTCCCAACCAGTATCCATAAGTTCCTGCCTAATCCGGCTGTAGCTAGCCTTCCCCCAATTTAGCACCCTCTCCTTCGGACAGCTCTCATCTTTTTCCATTAGTATCCTGAAGTAGACTGAATTGTGGTCACTGTTCGCCACATGACCCCCTACTGCAACCTCGATCACCTGACCAGGCTCATTTCCCAGAACTAAATCCAGTATAGGCCCCCCTCTAGTCGGGCTAGCTACATACTGCTCCAAAGACCCTTCCAGTACACATTTTACAAATTCCTCCCCGTCCGAACCCCCAGCTCTAGGGGAAATTTAAGAAAAACTTGGGCGGGTTGATGGATGAGAGGGGTGTGGAGGGATATGGTTCAAGTGCAGGTCAGTGGGACTAGGCAAAAAATGGTTTGGCACAGACAAGAAGGGCCAAAAGGCCTGTTTCTGAGCTGTAATTTTCTATGGTTCTATGGTTGTATGGCTTGGTAACACTGCCTTTCGTGCTTCACAGGTTCATACTGTAACCGTACCTGGGATGGGTGGTTATGCTGGGATGATGCACCTTCCCAATCGGTTGCTGTACAGCAATGTCCTGATTACTATCAGGATTTTGATCACTCGGGTAAGTCTGGAAACTGCTCTTTATCCACCCCTAGACATACTGTTACCATCCCAGCTGATGTTATAATTGCACAGCAAGATTCCAGAATGGCACCCTGGCTTAAAAGTCCATGACTTGAACTTTTTTTTGAAAACACAGAGGAACAGAGTCCTGGGATTGCTAATTAGCATTTAATAAGAAAAACATTAAACAGGAAAAGTTTGATTATAATACAATACCCCCTTCTCTCACCTTTAGCATCACAAATGTACAAGTTTTCAAGGATGACACAGGTTGCACAGTGTATCTTGCATTAAGATGTTCTCAGTAAACACACAGTGCCTACAATCCAACAGGCTAACTAATGTCACACATCGCCCCCTGAAACCCACTGGCAGATATCACTCAACCGATCTCCTGTGGGCTTCTGCTCAAATTCCCTCCAGATGATTGGCAAACAAGTGTTTCCAAACTCCACTCTCAAAAAACATGCTTTAGAATCTTCTTTCAACCTGTGCTTTCCATCAGCTCTTTTTGTCAAGAATCCACTTCCAGCTTTTCCAACTCTCCTTTCAAACAAGGCATTTCAGTCAGGATCCACTGGCAGAGTTTCGAGTTAGCTTTTCAGACAAGGCATTCCTGCAGCCATTTCAATGAGGATCCGCTCTCCAGGGTTTCCAACTGTTCCATCAAATAAGACTTTCTCTCAGCTGTTTCAGTAAGGATCTGCTTCCAGGTTTTCCAACTGCCAGAATTCCCTTGTCTTGAGTTGCTGCAGGCATCCAAACTTCTACACAACACCCTGGGGTACTCAGGCCCCAACCGAATGCTATTGTTTCCAAAGGCTGGAAATAAGGACAACAAACTCCTGATTGCTTCAGATCTGTGGCTTTTCTCGAACCACTTTCACCCAGGTCTGTCTTTAGCTTCCGTGACCAGTAACCTGTCCTAATGGAAGTCCGTCTTTGTTGCTTTAACTGCCAACTTTCTGGAAACTTGCCCGAAGTAGCCATCCTTGAGCTTCTCTGGAGCTTTCTTTTGTGAACATGACTCCATTGTGTGGCTTTTGTGCTGTTAGCAGAGCTGAGAGCTCTTCCCTCTCTAGCTTCCTGTCTCCAATTGCCTGGATCCAGTTAAACACTAAAGCTATAATGGTCATCTCCCTAAATGTGGCCCCTGGTTGCTAAGCAACAGCACGTTCTTTCCCCAAGCTCGAATTTACTTCTCCCGTCGCAAACTCTCTCTTAGCACGAAAGAAACAGTTTGAACTGAAACCAAATACCTGCCAAACCTTTCTCTAGCATGACTCTAACTGGGAATTGTCTCCTTTCCCACACAAAAACACTAAATTAAACCTAAGCACAGTAAGAAGTCTCACAACACCACGCTAAAGTCCAGCAGGTTTATTTGGAGCTTTCGGAGCATTGCTCCTTCATCAGGAGAGTCACCAATTCCTGGTTCATCTCCCTCAACAGCTGAGTGACTCCTTACTGTGCCCAGCCCAGTCCAGCGCTGGCATCTCCACATCATGGTTAAACCTCAGTAAATCTATACCTTTCTTTGAGCATTTAACAATATAGATATGGATCCTTTCTCTGTTTCCTGATCGCGGCTGGGATTCTCTCATTCCCAGGATTTCCAGGCCTCGCCGGCGGCCAGGATTCTCTCGTTCCCGGGATTCCCGGGTCTCGCCGGCGGCCGGGATTCTCTCGTTCCCGGGATTCCCGGGCCTCACCGGCGGCCGGGATTCTCTCGTTCCCAGGATTTCCAGGCCTCGCCGGCAGCCGGGATTCTCTCATTCCCAGGATTTCCAGGCCTCGCCGGCGGCCGGGATTCTCTCATTCCCAGGATTTCCAGGCCTCGCCGGCGGCCAGGATTCTCTCGTTCCCGGGATTCCCGGGCCTCGCCGGCGGCCGGGATTCTCTCATTCCTGGGATACCCCCTGGCCTCCCTGGCGGCTGGGATTCTCTGATTCCCAGGTCTCGCCGGCAGCCGGGATTCTCTCATTCCCGGGATTCCCAGGCATTCCCGGGATGCTCCGGTCCTGCCCATGACCTATGGCCCACACAAGGCAGAAGGGGCTCCAACTAGAAACACACACAATCTGTGCACCTGGTCAGATAGCAACTTGGCTTTAGACATTACCAGGCAGCCATTTCAGGTCCCAAAGCAGTGAAAAGGATTTGGAAATTATCTCTGAAATGCAGGAGCAGGAGGCGGCCATTCAGCCCCTCCAGCCTGTTCCACCATTCATTGAGATCACCAATGATCTGTGAGAAAACGCCATCCACCTGCAATTGTTCATCATCCCTCAACAGAGAGCCTTCAGTTTCAGCTTTCAGAGTAATAACTGACCAAGGATCAATTGCCATCTGCAGAACAGAGTTCCAAACTTTTACCTTCCTTTGTGTGTTGAAGTATTTCCATAGAATCATCGAATCCCGACAATGGGCTGAATGGCCTCTCTCTGTGCTGAGTCTGAACTGATTCTCCAAAGAACGCCTCGCATACTGACCATGGCCAATCCCCCGAACCTACACATCCTTGGATACTAAGGACATGCTTGGTTGTCCCTTTGCGTCCAAAGATGTGCAGGTTAGGTGGATTGGCCATGCTAAATTACCCCTTAGTGTCCAAAGATGTGTAGGTTAGGTGGATTGGCCATGCTAAATTGTCCCTTAGTGTCCAAAGATGTGTAGGTTAGGTGGATTGGCCATGGTAAATTGTCCCTTAGTGTCCAAAGATGTGTAGGTTAGGTGGATTGGCCATGCTAAATTGTCCCTTAGTGTTCAAAGATGTGTAGGTTAGGTGGATTGGCCATGCTAAATTGTCCCTCAGTGTTCAAAGATGTGTAGGTTAGGTGGATTGGCCATGCTAAATTGTCCCTTAGTGTTCAAAGATGTGTAGGTTAGGTGGATTGGCCATGCTAAATTGTCCCTTAGTGTTCAAAGATGTGTAGGTTAGGTGGATTGGCCATGGTAAATTGTCCCTCAGTGTTCAAAGATGTGTAGGTTAGGTGGATTGGCCGTGCTAAATTGTCCCTTAGTGTCCAAAGATGTGTAGGTTAGGTGGATTGGCCATGGTAAATTGTCCCTTAGTGTCCAAAGATGTGTAGGTTAGGTGGATTGGCCGTGCTAAATTGTCCCTTAGTGTTCAAAGATGTGTAGGTTAGGTGGATTGGCCATGCTAAATTGTCCCTTAGTGTTCAAAGATGTGTAGGTTAGGTGGATTGGCCATGGTAAATTGTCCCTCAGTGTTCAAAGATGTGTAGGTTAGGTGGATTGGCCGTGCTAAATTGTCCCTTAGTGTCCAAAGAGTGTAGGTTAGGTGGATTGGCCATGGTAAATTGTCCCTTAGTGTCCAAAGATGTGTAGGTTAGGTGGATTGGCCATGCTAAATTGTCCCTTAGTGTCCAAAGATGTGTAGGTTAGGGTGGATTGGCCATGGTAAATTACCCCTTAGTGTCCAATTCTCTTACTCTTCGAAACTCCAGTAGATGCAGACCTAATCTCTCCAACCTTTCCCTGGAAGGCAATTCAGGTATGAAGAGATAATTAGGAGTCTACTGATGACCGTGAAACCATTGTTGATTGTTGTAACAGTCTATCTGGTTCACTAATGTCCTTTATGGAAGGAAATCTGCTGTCCTTACCTGGTCTGGTGTGACCCCAGAGCCACAGCAATGTGGTTGACTCTCAACTGCCCTCTGAAATGATCGAGTGAGACACACAGTTGTATCAATCGCTACAAAGTCTCAGCACTGAAACGGACCACCTGGCATTGACCCGGGCACTGGAAAAGACAACGGCAAAACAAACAGTCCTGTCAACCCTGCAAAGTACCCTTTGGTAACGTCTCGGTGCTTGTGCTAAAATTAGGAGCACTGTCTCACAGTCTAGTGAAACAACAGCCTGACTGAGTCACACTCACAGAATCATACCTAACACCCCGGACATCACCATCACCATCCCTGAATTCTATCAAGGTAGATAAGTCGCCGGGACCAGATGGGATGTACCCCAGGATACTGTGGGAGGCGAGGGAAGAGATTGCAGAGCCCCTGGCGATGATCTTTGCGTCGTCAATGGAGACGGGAGAGGTTCCAGAGGATTGGAGGATTGCGGATGTAGTTCCTATTTTTAAGAAAGGGAACAGAGATAGCCCGGGAAATTACCGACCGGTGAGTCTGACCTCAGTGGTTGGTAAGCTGATGGAGAGGCTTCTGAGGGACAAGATTTACGAACATTTGGAGAGGTTTGACATGATCAGGAATAGTCAGCATGGATTTGTCAAGGGCAGGTCGTGCCTTACAAGCCTAGTTGAGTTCTTCGATAATGTGACTGAACACATTGACGAAGGAAGTGCCGTGGACGTAGTGTACATGGACTTCAGCAAGGCGTTTGATAAGGTCCCCCATGCAAGACTTCTTGAGAAGGTGAGAGGGCATGGGATCCAAGGGCCTTTGGCCTTGTGGATCCAGAACTGGCTTGCCTGCAGAAGGCAGAGAGTGGTTGTGGATGGGGCTTTTTCTGAATGGAGGTCAGTCACCAGCGGAGTGCCTCAAGGATCTGTTCTGGGACCCTTGTTGTTTGTCATTTTCATAAATGACCTGGATGAGGAAGTGGAGGGATGGGTAAGTAAGTTCGCTGATGACACGAAGGTCGGTGGTGTTGTGGATGATCTGGAAGGATGGCAAAAGTTGCAGCAGGACATAGATAGGATGCAGGACTGGGCGGAGAAGTGGCAGATGGACTTCAACGCGGATAAATGTGTTGTCGTCCATTTTGGCAGAACCAACGGGATGAACGAGTACACTATTAAGGGCAGAAGTCTGAGTAGTGTTGAGGAGCAGAAGGATCTTGGGGTCCGGGTCCACAGGACTCTTAAATCGGCCTCGCAGGTGGAGGAGGTGGTCAAGAAGGCGTATGGTGTACTGGCCTTCATTAATCGAGGGATTGAGTTTAGGAGTCGGGAGGTAATGCTGGAACTTTATAAGACCCTTGTCAGGCCTCATTTGGAGTATTGTGCGCAGTTCTGGTCGCCTCACTATAGGAAAGATGTAGAAGCTATTGAAAGGGTGCAGAGGAGATTTACAAGGATGTTGCCTGGACTGGGAGGCATGCCTTATGAAGTTAGGTTGAGGGAGCTGGGACTCTTTTCCCTGGAGAGACGAAGGTTGAGAGGCGACCTGATAGAAGTTTACAAAATGTTGAGAGGAATAGATAGGGTGGACTCTCAGAGGCTATTTCCCCGGTTTGAAATGGTCGCTACGAGAGGACACAGATTTAAGGTGCGGGGAGGGAGGTTCAGAAGTGATGTTAGGGGTAAGTTTTTCACTCAGAGGGTGGTGAGTGAATGGAATCGGCTGCCGTCAGTGGTGGTGGAGGCGAACTCGCTGGGGTCTTTTAAAAGACTTCTGGATGAGTATATGGGGTTTAATGAGATTGAGGGTTATAGATAGGTCTGTAGGTTGGTAGGTGATGTGGTCGGCGCAACTTGTGGGCCGAAGGGCCTGTTTGTGCTGTAGTGTTCTATGTTCTATGTTCTATATCCTGTCCCACCGGCAGGACAGACCCAGCAGAGATGGCAGCACAGGGGTATACAGTCATCGACTCTCGACCCTGTGAAGTCTCATAGCATCAGGTCAAACATGGGCAAGGAAACCTCCTGCTGATTATGACATACTGTCCACCCCCTCTGATGAATCGGGACTCCCCCGTGTTGAACATCACATGGAGGAAGCACTGAGGATGGCAAGGGCACAGAATGTACTCTGGGTGGGGGAATTCAATGTCCACCCCCAAGAGTGGCTCGGTGATGTTACCACTGACCGAGCTGGCTGGATCCTAAAGGACATCGCTGCGAAACTGGGACTGCGGCAGGTGGTGAGGGAACCAACAAGAGGGAAAAGCATACCTAACCTCATCCTCACCAAGCTGCCTGCCGCAGAGCCATCTGTCAGTGACAGGATGGGTAAGAGTGACCACAGCACAGTCCTTGTGGAGACAGAGTCCCATCTTCACATTGAGAATACCCTCCATCGTGTTGTGTGGCACTACCACCGTGCTAAATGGGATAGATTTCAAACAGATCAAACTACTCAAGACTGGGCATCCATGAGGTGCTGTGGGCCATCAGCAGAATTGTACTCAACCATAATCTGTAACCTCACGTTCCGGCATATCCCCCACTCGACCATTACCACCAAGCCAGGGGATCAATCCCTGCTTCAATGGAGAGTGCAGGAGGGCATGTCAGGAGCAGCACCAGGCACACCTCAAAATGAGGTTTCAACCTGGTGAAACCACAGTAAAGGACTACATGCATGCCAAACACCATAAATATCAAGTAATAGACAAAGCTAAGTGATCCCACAACCAACAAATAAGATCTAAGCTCTGCTATCCTACCACATCCAGCTGTGAATGGTGGTGGACAATTAAACAACTCAGTGGAGGAGGAGGCTCCACAAATATCCCCATCCTCAATGATGGAGGAGCCCAGTACATCAGTGCAAAAGATAAGGCTGAAGCATTTGCAACAATCTTCGGCCAGAAGTGCCAAGTGGATGATCCATCTCTGCCTCCTCCAATGGTCCCCACCACCATCTCAGTTGCCAATCTCCAGCTAATTTGTTTCACTTCACGTGATATCAAGTGGAGTGGAGGCACTGGATAATGCAGAGGCAATGGGCCCTGATAACATTCCGGCAATAGTCATGAAGACTTGACCTCCAGAACTTGCCGCTCCCCTAGCCAAGCTCTTCCAGTACAGTTACAACACTGACATCTACCCAACAATGTGGAAAATTGCCCAGGTGTTTCCTGTACACAATAAAACAGAACAAATCCAACCTGGCCGATTACCGCCCAGTCAGTCTACTCTCCATCATCAGTAAAGTGATGGAAGGGAGTCGTTGACAGCGCTATCAAGCAGCACCTGCTCAGCAATAACCTGCTCAGTGACGCCCAGTTTGGGTTTCACCAGGGTCACTCAGCTCCTGACCTCATTACAGCCTTGGTACAAACATGGACAAAAGAGCTGAATTCCAGAGGTGAGGTGAGAGTGACAGCCCTTAACATCAAGACAGAGTGTGGCATCAAGGAGCCTGAGCCAAACTGGAATCAATGGGTATCGGGGGCAAACTCTCTGCTGGTTGGAGTCATACCTGGTACATAGGGAGATGGTTATGGTGGGTGGAGGTCACTCATCGCAACTCCAGGACATCTCTACAGGTGTTCCTCAGGGTTAGTGTCCGAGACCCAACCATCTTCAGCTGCTTCATCAATGACCAGCCCTCCATCATGAGGTCAGAAGTGAGGATGTTCACCAATGATTGCACAATGTTCAGACCATTCGCGATTCCTCAGATACTGAAACAGTCCATGTTCAAATTCAGCAAGACCTGGACAATTTCCAGGCTTGGGCTGACTAGTGGCAAGTAACATTCATGCCACAAATGCCAGGCAATGACCATCACCATTAAGAGACACTCTAACCACCAGCCTTTGACATTCAAAGGTGTTACCATCACTGAATCCCTCACTGTTAACATTCTTGGGGTTACCATTGAGCAGAAACTCAACTGGACTCACCACATTAACACAGTGGCTACAAGAGTCAGTCAGAGGCTAGGAATCCTGCGGTGAGTAACTCACTTCCTGATTCCCCAAAGCCTGTCCACCATCTACAAGGCGTAAGTCAGCAGTGAGCTGGAATACTCTCCACTTGCCTGGACGGGTGCGGCTCCAACAACACTCAAGAAGCTTGATACCATCCAGGACAAAGCAGCCTGCTTGATTGGCACCCCACCCACAAACATTCACTCCCTCCACCACCGACACTCAGTCGCAGCAGTATGTACTATCTACAAGATGCATCGCAACAACTCATCAAACATCCTTAGACAGCACCTTCCAAACCCACGACTGCTTCCACCTAGAAGGACAAGGGCAGCAGATACCTGGGAATACCAATCAGCTGCAGGTTCCCCTCTGAGCCACTCACCATCCTGACTTGGAAAAATATCACTGTTCCTTTGCAGTCGCTGGGTCAAAATCCAGGAATATCCTCTCTAATGGCATTGTGGATGTACCTACACCACGTGGACTGTAGCGATTCAAGAAGGCAGCTCATTACCACCTTCTCAAGGGGCAACTAGGGATGGGCAATAAAAGCTGGCCTAGCCAATGATACCCTTGTCCCACAAATGAATAAAATAAAAGTCTAAAATAAGTAGGAAAGTTCTTTGATTCCAGGAGTGATTAGTGGTTGCCATGAGTTACTGAATTTGCAAACCTCGGAATGCCACAGCTATAGCCTACCTACTAGTCCATCTCCATAATCCCTTTTCTATTCCATTGATGTGCTTTTTGCAGGAACTGGAAGTTTCTCTGTACAGGGAATCAGATTAGTCATTTGTCTAAGCTGTCTGCAACTCTCTCTTTAACCCGTCAGAAAAGGCAAGCAAGTTCTGTGCTGAAAACGGCTTGTGGTTTCGACATCCCGAGAGTAATCGGACTTGGACAAACTACACCCAGTGTACAGCTCACACCAGGGACAACCGGAAGGTGAGAGACTGCACTGAAATCGGTGGGGGCGGGTGGGGGGAGGTGGGGGGTGCTGCAGGCTGTACCCATTCAGTTTGTGTGGTAGAGCAGGACGGGTACTAGAGGCCTGAGACCTAGTGTGGAGGCCAGTGCTGGATTGGTGAGGCCCTGAGCGATATAAAGCTTGGAGGCCCCTTGTTAAAAAGTTACTCCAAAAGGTCTCACAAAAGTACGTACCAAAACAGGACCACAAAAACGTTGAAAAAAACATCATTATGCCTTTTAATTATTTAGTAGCAAGGTATTTAAAGTGAAAAATACAAATTATTTTCAAATGAATGCATTTTACTGATTACATATTTATCATTTGGCTGGCTTGATCTCTCTCATAGATTATAATACAGTATAGCCTGGAAACTATATGTAAATGTAATTTTTAAAGTACTTTAAAGATACATTAATATATATATATACAAAATGCTGACAAAATAAGTACTCAGGATCACTTCTATTAATATAAGTAATAATGAAATTGTTTGCAAAATCAGAAAACTGAAATAGTGTGAGGCCCCTGTGGATTGTGAGGCCCTGAGCTGTACCTTGTTGAGTTTAGGCCTAAACCTGGCACTGGTGGAGAGATTTACCCACAGTTTCTTACCTCAGCACCAACCGCAAGACAGAAATGAATGGGAGGATCTGTGCAGGATTCACCTGCTGATCTTCTCAGCAAGATTCCCCCCTTCTCTCCCCTCACCCAAACCACAGGAAGAAAATAAATATGGGGGAGGGGCGGTGGGAATCAGGATATTGAATTTCATGATCAGCCTCAATCAGGGTAAATGGCGGAGCAGGCATGAAGGGCCGAATGTCCTACTGCTGCTTCTATGTTTCTATGTAGAGATAGTATGTTGGGGTTTGGGGTGCGGACTGCCCCTTTAAGAGTGTGGGTCAGGTGACCCTCGGAGATTAGCTGCGCCCAGTGAGGGACAATGTGGGCAGTCTCAGAGCTGAGAGTGAGTGAGTGCACACCTCCAACAGCAGTGTTCAAGCCTACCCCGCACTTGTTTACGTCCCTCAGTCCACAGGGGAATACAGAACACGAGGGACAAAGGAGAATGGAGAATTGAAGGAAATTAGTAATAGCAAGAAGGTTGTGTTGGTGAAATTAATTGGAGAGTTGTTGATAAATGCCCAAGACCTGATATTCTACTTCCCAGAGTATCGAAAGAAGTTGCTATGGAGATAGTGGATCCATTGGTGATTGTCTTCCAAACATCGATAGATTCTGGAACAGTTCCTGAAGATTGGAAGGTAGCAAATAGGGGAGAGAGAAAACAGGGAACCACAGACCTATTTGTGTGACATCAGTGGTAGGGAAAATGCTGGAATCTATTCAAAGGAATGCACACTTGGATAATAATGGTAGCATCGGGCAGAGTGCATTGGGCATGGATTTAACGAATGGAAAATCGTGTTTGACAAATCTGTTGTAGTTTTTTGAGGAAGTTACCAGAAGGATTGATTTTGGTGAGTCGGCGGGCATTGTATACTTGAATTTTCAGAAGGCTTTTGATAAAGTCTGCCACAGGAAGTTGGTTAGCAAAACTGGCAGAACTTTCCACACGGTAAATGCCCTGAGGATTAACATGTACCTCATTCCTGCCACCTCAGACATGCCCACTGCCTGCCAACTGAGCTCTGATTGGCAGTGGGCAGGACGTTTATCTGCCCCTGGAAGGAAGTCCCGCCCATGAGAGCAGTTGGCCAATCAGATTGGTTGACAGATCTTTAACCCAGCTCTCTCGACACTGTCCCCCATCAAACACTCCCGTGTTCAGGATCAGATCAGAAACTCCAAGATATTGTATAAAGTTAACCTAAATTCTAAGTTTTAGATTTGAATTTGGCATTCGGGTGAGCAGAAGATATTTCACTCGGGATCAAATTCCAGTCACCATTTAAAACTACAGTTAGAATATAACCAAAAAGAATTAGCAGAACCTTTATCACTACTTCAACATGACAAAAAGTACTTGTTAACAGCTTGCTACCTGTTCCAATTTCACAGTATTCCCATAGACAGATATCCCTTCTTCACAAAGTGTTAGCTCCAGAAGCAGATATACCATGTGGATGCTAGATTTCCCGTCTTTTAAAACCTCTGGACAGAGATCACGACAGACACCTGTCTTCATACTCTCATACAGCAGACTGTCAGAGCAAGATGTATCCCCAAACAGACCAACTATCAAAATCAAACCTCGTCTTGGGCAGAGCCAAGTCTCCAGACTGTGGAGTGAGAAAGGGCTTCCAAACAGCAACTCAGCTTGAACACCCTTCGTAAGCCTAGCTCCACCCAGAACCTGCTATCACTGTCACTCATCCCAGTCATACCCACTGCTGTAACACCCCAGGGGAAGGCACGACAATCTGCACATTCAAACACTTGAGCAATTTGGAGCAATGATGCAGTAACAGTGTAGGATGCTGGATTCCACCCAGTGGCATGAATACATTTCTCAAAGAGAGAATGTCATCACACCCAGGACAGGTACAACACAGAGTGTGATATTGGAATCTGTCATCTTGTTAGCCTGGAGTGTAACTGGGCAGATTCCAGCAGCAGTTTTGCTTTCAGCTGTTGTTACTCCTCTGTCTGTTCATCGAATCATAGAATCTACAGCACGAAGACAGGTCCTTTGTCCTAAACTGGTCCATGCTGACCAAAGTGCCCATCTGTCCTAACCCCATGTGGCCCATATCCCTGGAAACCTTCCCTATCCACGTATCTGTCCAAATGCCTTTTAAATGTTGTCACTGCCTCTGCTTCAGCCACTTCCTCCGGAAGCTCATTCCACAAACACTCCACCCCCCTGTGGAAATAAGTTGCCCCTCAGGTTCCCATTAATTCTTTCCCCCCTTAACTTTAAACCTACGCCCTCTAGTTCTCGATTCCCTAACCCTGGGGAAAAGACTGAGTGCATTCACCCTATCCATGCCTGTCATGATCTTATACACCTCTGTAAGATCAACCCTCGGTCTCCTACACACCAAAGCAAAAAGTCCTGGCCTGTCCAATCTCTCGCTATAACTTAGTCCCTTGAGTCCTGGAAACATCCTTGTAAATCTCTTCTGCAAATCTCCAGTTTAATAACATCTTTCCTATAGCAAGGTGACCAAAACTGAACACAATACTCCAGGAGTGGCCTCACCAACGTCCTGTACAACTGCAACTTAACTTCCCAACTTTGATAGTCAATGTCCTGACTGATGCAGTAAGAAGTCTCACAACACCAGGTTCAAATCCAACAGGTTTATTTGATAGTAAACACCACAAGCTTTCCTTCCTGTGGAATTCCACATACCTGACGAAGGAACAGTGTTTCTGAAAGCTTGTGGGTTTACTATCAAATAAACTGGTTGGACTTTAACCTGGTGTCGTGAGACTTCTTACTGTGTTTACCCCAGTCCAACACCAGCATCTCTACATCCTGACTAATGAAGGCCAGCATGCCAAAAGCCTTCTTCACTGCCCTCTCTATCTGTGACTCCACCTTTAGTGAACCGTGCACATATAAACTCTAAGCTCCCTCTGTTCCACATACATTGCGGAATGTTGCTTGTTAATTGAGTTGTGGTGGATTCTCAATCTGTGTTTTTCTTGTGACTCAGTGATGAGCTGGCACGACAGTGAGCTGGATTGAGACTCCCAAACTGCTTTGAGGAGAGGAAATTGGTTAGTGAAACTGTTAAACTGGAACTATAAGTTGCTGCTTTTTTTAACCTTGCCGGTGACGGTCTAATTTTACTGCTTGTGTCTTTGCAGACAGTGTGGAACCAGTATTATTTGGCCATTACAGGTCATGGAATCTCAATCGTGTGTTTGCTGCTTTCTCTTTGTATATTCTTCTACTTCAAGTAAGTTGATACTTGGTAAACATTTCAACCAGGAAATCTGTTGGACTGGGATGTGTAGAGTGTGGTCATCCATCTCCCTGGCTGGAGAAGGACAGGGCATCCCCCAGTTGCTTTTTAACCTGGTCTGTTCATTAAATTTGAGGAGCAGACTGGAAAAACCTGGGACGGGCACAGAACTAAGTTCATTTATTAGTTACAAGTGAGGCTTACATTAACACTAAAATGAAGTTATTGTGAAATTCCCCGAGTCGCCAAACTCCAGCACCTTTTCGGGGTCAATGCCCCCTAACCAGCATGTCTTTCAGACTGTGGGAGGAAACCAGAGCACCTGGAGGAAATCCACGCAGACACGGGGAGAATGTGCAGACTCCACACAGACAGCGACCTGAGCTGGGAATTGAAGCCAGGTCCCTGGTGCTGTCAGACAGCAGTGCTAACCACTGTGCCACTGACTGGCAGGAACTGGAGTGATTCCTGAGAAATAGTATTTTCCCTCACGGCACGATGGCTCAGTGGTTAGCACTGCTGCCTCACAGTGCCAGGAACCCGGGTTCAATCTCCTGGCTTGGGTCACTGCGTGTGTGACGTTTGTATGTTCTCACCATGTTTCCTCCCACAGTCCAAAGTTGTGCGGGTTAGTTGGAACGCCCATGGGAAATGTGCATTGGGCCTGGGTAAAATACTCTGTTGGAGATTTGGTGCAGACTCGATGGGCTGAATGGCCTCCTTCTGCACTGTAGGCATTCTCGGGAAATGGCTCTCTGTCTATTTATTTCTGTTGGATGGTAAAAGTGAGGAGTTCAATCCCATTTTCAAAGCCACTCTTCCTTCTTCACGCCTCAATCCTTCCACTAGAGTGGCCATGAACTAATGGGAGCTGCATCCAATGAAATGTCAGCATTCAACCTCTCGGGAAAACCAGTTTGTAAGCAGACTGCTGTCAGTGAAAATGCCCAAGACCCTGGCAATCCATCCGGAACATTTTTAAATGCAACCAACCTATCAAAACAGATCCCTGTCAGGTGTGGCATCTTCCTGTTGGGAATCATGGGAAGTTGCGTCTGCCTTTATTCGCCAGAGTGAAGTGTGCCAACAGCCTGTGTCCCCGATGGTCAGGTGCCCGGGCTGTTCACTGTGTCAACTGCCAGGGGAACATGGCCTCACATCAATCAAGGAATCACTTCAATTCCTGCCACTCGGTGGCACAGTGGGTTAGCACTGCTGTCTGACAGTGCCAGAGACCCGGGTTCAATCCTCGGCTTGGGTCACTGTCTGTCTGGAGTTTGCACACTGGAAACCTGACTCCTTCAACTCTGCCAAACTGAAGCACCTGCTCAAAATTGAATGTCCGCAAAAGATATTGCAAGCTGTAAACAAGACAATTTCACAGTTCATAATAAATTATCCCACCCAGTCTAACCCATCAGTCCCCGCACCCTTTAATATCCCACCCAGTCTAACCCCTCACTCCCCGCACCCTTTAATATCCCACCCAGTCTAACCCCTCAGTCCCCGCACCCTTTAATATCCCACCCAGTCTAACCCCTCAGTCCCGCACCCTTTAATATCCCACCCAGTCTAACCCCTCACTCCCCGCACCCTTTAATATCCCACCCAGTCTAACCCCTCAGTCCCCACACCCTTTAATATCCCACCCAGTCTAACCCCTCAGTCCCCGCACCCTTTAATATCCCACCCAGTCTAACCCCTCAGTCCCCGCACCCTTTAATATCCCACCCAGTCTAACCCCTCAGTCCCGCACCCTTTAATATCCCACCCAGTCTAACCCCTCACTCCCCGCACCCTTTAATATCCCACCCAGTCTAACCCCTCAGTCCCCACACCCTTTAATATCCCACCCAGTCTAACCCCTCAGTCCCCGCACCCTTTAATATCCCACCCAGTCTAACCCCTCAGTCCCCGCACCCTTTAATATCCCACCCAGTCTAACCCCTCAGTCCCGCACCCTTTAATATCCCACCCAGTCTAACCCCTCAGTCCCGCACCCTTTAATATCCCACCCAGTCTAACCCCTCAGTCCCGCACCCTTTAATATCCCACCCAGTCTAACCCCTCAGTCCCCGCACCCTTTAATATCCCACCCAGTCTAACCCCTCAGTCCCCGCACCCTTTAATATCCCACCCAGTCTAACCCCTCAGTCCCCGCACCCTTTAATATCCCACCCAGTCTAACCCCTCAGTCCCCGCACCCTTTAATATCCCACCCAGTCTAACCCCTCAGTCCCCGCACCCTTTAATATCCCACCCAGTCTAACCCCTCAGTCCCCGCACCCTTTAATATCCCACCCAGTCTAACCCCTCAGTCCCCGCACCCTTTAATATCCCACCCAGTCTAATCCCTCACTCCCCGTCAGTCCCCACACCCTTTAATATCCCACCCAGTCTAATCCCTCACTCCCCCTCAGTCCCCGCATCCTTTAATATCCCACCCAGTCTAATCCCACTCTCCCCCTCACTCCCCGCACCCTTTAATATCCCACCCAGTCTAATCCCACTCTCCCCCTCACTCCCTGCACCCTTTAATATCCCACCCAGTCTAATCCCACTCACTCCCCGCACCCTTTAATATCCCACCCAGTCTAATCCCTCACTCCCCCTCAGTCCCCGCACCCTTTAATATCCCACCCAGTCTAATCCCACTCTCCCCCTCACTCCCCGCACCCTTTAATATCCCACCCAGTCTAATCCCACTCTCCCCCTCACTCCCCGCACCCTTTAATATCCCACCCAGTTTAATCCCACTCTCCCCCTCACTCCCCGCACCCTTTAATATCCCACCCAGTCTAATCCCACTCTCCCCTCCTCACTCCCCGCACCCTTTAATATCCCACCCAGTTTAATCCCACTCTCCCCCTCTCCCCGCACCCTTTAATATCCCACCCAGTCTAATCCCACTCTCCCCCTCTCCCCGCACCCTTTAATATCCCACCCAGTCTAATCCCCCTCACTCCCCGCACCCTTTAATATCCCACCCAGTCTAATCCCACTCTCCCCCTCACTCCCTGCACCCTTTAATATCCCACCCAGTCTAATCCCACTCTCCCCCTCTCCCCACATCCTTTCCGATTCCTCTGTTTCCAGTAACTCTTTGGCGGAGAATTCTATTTTCTCGCCAGCCTTGCTGTCAGCACAATTGTGTTTTGTAACGTTTCCCGTAATTCTTCTTGATCATCACAATTCCAATTCCAGGAAACACAATGCAAAACATTTCTGCTGTTCTCCTCTTCCTGTCTGATTCATGAGGATAAAGCACGGGAGCAAACATTTGTGACAGGCCCTTTCTGAGCACAGAGCTGTGCAGGAGGCCCAAGATCAGCCCAGGGAACCAGGCCCTGAGCCTTTTCTGAACAATGTGGGGGTAATGGCGGGATTTTACCTCCAGATGCAGCTCCCGGATTGTCAGGCTTCTTGTTTCGGGAGCTGTTGGCCCTCGGCTAAATCCCGGTGAAGGGTCACCCGAGCTAGCCGCTGTCCACACTGCCCTTGTCTCAAAACCATGCACAACATTCAGCCAATCAGGCTGCAAATACTCTCCGCTTGTCTGGATGGCTGCAACTCCATCAACACTCAAGAAGGTCGGCACCCTCCAGGACAGAGCAGCCCCCCAAACACAAAGGTTCACTCCTTCCACCACCCGCACACAGTGATAGCTGTGTGTACCGTCTACAGGAACTCACCAAGGCTCCTTAGACAGCACCTTCCAAACACATGACCACTTCCATCTAGAAGGACAAGGGCAGCAGATACCTGGGAACACCCCCACCTGGAGGGTCCCCTCCAAGCCACACACCATCCTGACTTGGAAATATATCACTGTTCTTTCACTGTCGCTGGGTCAAAACCCCGGAACTCCCTCCCTAACAGCACTGTGGGTGTACCTACACCACACGGACTGACTGATATCCAATAACAATCCTGGAACTCCCTCCCTAACAGTACTGTGGGTGTACCTACACCACATGGACTGACTGATGTCCAATAACAATCCTGGAACTCCCTCCCTAACAGCACTGTGGGTGTACCTACACCACATGGACTGACTGATGTCCAATAACAATCCTGGAACTCCCTCCCTAACAGCACTGTGGGTGTACCTACCCCACATGGACTGACTGATGTCCAATAACAATCCTGGACGATACCACATGGACAGCAGTGGGTTCAAGGTGGCGGCTCACTCCTCTTCCCAAGGGGCAGTTGGGGATGAGCACTAAGTGCTGGCCTAACCAGTGATACCCACATCCCCGAATGAATAAAAGAATCTTGACTCAGTTACCAAGGGGAACGTGGTGGTGTCCAGTATTGTCACTGGACTAGCAATCCTGAGACTGAGGGTAATGATGTGGGGACCCGGGTTCGAATCCCACCATGGTAGATGACTGAATTTTTAAAAGTCAAGTGATGGCCATGAAACCATTGTCGGAAAAACCCATCTAGTTCATTAATGTCCTTTAGGGAAGGAAATCTGGTCTATGTGTGACTCCAAAGTGGCCGTGACTCCAGAGCTACAGTCACTCCTCTGAAATGACCAAGTAATTAGGGAAAGGCAATGAATGAGCCTGGTCTGTGCTCTGATCAGAAGTTTCCACATATGTGTTACTGGGCTAGTTGACCAGTTGAGGCATCACAGCAAAGCTCAGTGTGTCCTCATGACCCTCACATGTTGCATCAAGCGTCACTGGATGATCTGTGAGGTTGTGTCAACGCTTGCGTTGTTGGCTTTTGCAACCAGGAAGCAGACAAATACTGCCTGGGCTATCTCACACTGACTCTAAAACAGAACCTTGTTTCACCCTGCAGGAGTCTCAGCTGCCAGAGAGTCTCGCTGCACAAAAGCCTCTTCCTGTCGTACATCCTCAACTCCATCGTCACCATCATGTGGCTGACAGTACCCAACAACCAGGATCTAGTTGATCAGAATCCTGTAAGTCTGAAATGCTTTAAAGTACATTTCAGCATCAAGGTGACAACCGAGAGCAACACGTGCTGTCACACCTCAAATATTTTGGTTGACCGTAAGACAGTTGTTATCTTCTGATTTACCCTGTTATTAGCAGGAGCTGCACAGCATACTGAAGAGAACAGCGGCAACAATAAGACTGTGCAGTCAGACCTTACAATCTGAAATATTTTCTTGCGAAGCCCCAACCTGCGCTAATGACTTGCGCTGAAACGCAATGGCAGCCCCACAAAAGATTAAAGGTCAAAGGTTAACTGCGAGCCCTGTTGCGATAAATCAGGGGCCATGTTAGCTAGCAGCAAAATTCAGTTCAGTAACTGCCCCCAATGAAGAATACATCACTCAGAAACAGCCAATCCTGGCACGTTTACAAAACAATGTTCATTTCAACTCTCATTCAATCGATGATGAGGAAGAAAGCCCACAACAAAATGAGGCTGACACACAGATATAAAACTCCCAGGACAGGTACTGCACGGGGTTAGATACAGAGTAAAGCTCCCTCTACACTGTCCCCCATCAAACACTCCCAGGACAGGTACAGCACGGGGTTAGATACAGAGTAAAGCTCCCTCTACACTGTCCCCCCATCAAACACTCCCAGGACAGGTACAGCACGGGGTTAGATACAGAGTAAACATCCCTCTACACTGTCCCACCCATCAAACACTCCCAGGACAGGTACAGCACGGGGTTAGATACAGAGTAAAGCTCCCTCTACACTGTCCCCATCAAACACTCCCAGGACAGGTACAGCACGGGGTTAGATACAGAGTAAAGCTCCCTCTACACTGTCCCCCCCATCAAACACTCCCAGGACAGGTACAGCACGGGGTTAGATACAGAGTAAAGCTCCCTCTACACTGTCCCACCCATCAAACACTCCCAGGACAGGTACAGCATGGGGTTAGATACAGAGTAAAGCTCCCTCTACACTGTCCCCATCAAACACTCCCAGGACAGGTACAGCATGGGGTTAGATACAGAGTAAAGCTCCCTCTACACTGTCCCACCCATCAAACACTCCCAGGACAGGTACAGCATGGGGTTAGATACAGAGTAAAGCTCCCTCTACACTGTCCCCATCAAACATTCCCAGGACAGGTACAGCATGGGGTTAGATACAGAGTAAAGCTCCCTCTACACTGTCCCCGCCATCAAACACTCCCAGGACAGGTACAGCACGGGGTTAGATACAGAGTAAAGCTCCCTCTACACTGTCCCCATCAAACACGCCCAGGACAGGTACAGCACGGGGTTAGATACAGAGTAAAGCTCCCTCTACACTGTCCCCCCATCAAACACTCCCAGGACAGGTACAGCATGGGGTTAGATACAGAGTAAACATCCCTCTACACTGTCCCCCCCATCAAACACTCCCAGGACAGGTACAGCACGGGGTTAGATACAGAGTAAAGCTCCCTCTACACTGTCCCCATCAAACACGCCCAGGACAGGTACAGCACGGGGTTAGATACAGAGTAAAGCTCCCTCTACACTGTCCCCCCATCAAACACTCCCAGGACAGGTACAGCACGGGGTTAGATACAGAGTGAGCCATCTGCTTGTTCTGCAGGATGATTTGTTGTTTGACATTGGCTCAGGCAGGAGTGGGATTGTGGATGCCGTGGGATCTCTGCAAATGTTTCTCCTTTCTGTCTCTGTTGCTCGGATTGTAAATGGTTTGAGGAGTTAGCGAGTTGTGCTATGGCTCTCTCGCTGCAGTGTTTGCTTTCAGCGATATCGGATCCTCGCGGAGCTGCCTGTGATGTGTCTGCGTGTGTGTCCTGTCTGCAGGTTGGATGCAAGGTGTTACACTTCATTCACCTGTACCTGACGGGCTGTAATTACTTCTGGATGCTTTGTGAGGGGATCTACCTGCACACGCTCATCATCGTGGCTGTATTTGTGGAGGAGCAGAGGTTACTCTGGTACTACATCCTTGGATGGGGTAGGTATCGTCAGCAATGCAGTACTCACAGGCCACACTCAAATCTTTCACTCCAAATTGGGACAAGTGCTTTTTTCATTGAGATTCAAACACAAAAAGCAACATTTTCTGTCTGAAGTTCTGTCTGAATGTGTATAAAATCACCCAGTGTGACGCCAGGCGCACGTTGTGATGTCATTGCGCACTTGCACAACATGTTTGTCCCCGAGGGAGGATGTTTGGAACTCCAGATAACATTGTCCCTTCTCTGTGAGCCCCATCCCCAGCACCCTCCCCAGCAGCACCCAGTCATTCACAGAGCACATTACACACTGCGTGGTCATTCATGGGCCAGTTCATGTGAAGTTTTGCTCTGGGGCTGGAGGAATGTGTCCAGTGAATGGGCTCAGTGCCTGAAGGCAAAAAGTTCCACAATGAGGTTTGCAACAGGCCAGCTGATTCTGGGGGTGAAATGCGGTCAGATGCTGAACCCCGAGTTAGAAGGTGCTGGGTTCAAGTCTCGCTCCAAGACACAGAAAAACTACAGCACAATACAGGCCCTTCAGCCCACAAAGTTGTGCCGCACATGTCCCTACCTTAGAGATTACTAGGCTTATCTATAACCCTCTATCTTACTAAGTTCCATGTATTTATCTAAAAGTGTCTTAAAAGACCCTATCGAATCCACCTCCACCACCATTACTGACAAAAGAATCCAGGCTGACACTCACTGCAGTGCTGAGGGAGCCCCGCACTGTCAGAGGGTCAGTGCCGAGGGAGTGCCGCACTGTCGGAGGGTCAGTGCCGAGGGAGTGCCGCACTGTCGGAGGGTCAGTGCCGAGGGAGTGCCGCACTGTCGGAGGGTCAGTGCCGAGGGAGTGCCGCACTGTCGGAGGGTCAGTGCCGAGGGAGTGCCGCACTGTCGGAGGGTCAGTGCCGAGGGAGCGCCGCACTGTCGGAGGGTCAGTGCCGAGGGAGCGCCGCACTGTCGGAGGGTCAGTGCCGAGGGAGCGCCGCACTGTCGGAGGGTCAGTGCCGAGGGAGCGCCGCACTGTCGGAGGGTCAGTGCCGAGGGAGCGCCGCACTGTCGGAGGGTCAGTGCCGAGGGAGCGCCGCACTGTCGGAGGGTCAGTGCCGAGGGAGCGCCGCACTGTCGGAGGGTCAGTGCCGAGGGAGCGCCGCACTGTCGGAGGGTCAGTGCTGAGGGAGCGCCGCACTGTCGGAGGGTCAGTGCCGAGGGAGCGCCGCACTGTCGGAGGGTCAGTGCCGAGGGAGCGCCGCACTGTCGGAGGGTCAGTGCCGAGGGAGCGCCGCACTGTCGGAGGGTCAGTGCCGAGGGAGCGCCGCACTGTCGGAGGGTCAGTGCCGAGGGAGCGCCGCACTGTCGGAGGGTCAGTGCCGAGGGAGCGCCGCACTGTCGGAGGGTCAGTGCCGAGGGAGCGCCGCACTGTCGGAGGGTCAGTGCCGAGGGAGCGCCGCACTGTCGGAGGGTCAGTGCCGAGGGAGCGCCGCACTGTCGGAGGGTCAGTGCCGAGGGAGCGCCGCACTGTCGGAGGGTCAGTGCCGAGGGAGCGCCGCACTGCTCAATTTCCCAGGGGGCTTCACTGCACGCTCCCCGCGGGGATGACAGAGTGACGCTAAGTGCCACATCAACCCACATGTCTTTGAGTTTCTCCCGCCCATCCTGTCTGCTGCAGACAGGGGGTGTGGCGGCATTGTCGATACCTCCCTCTGCTTCCCTGCATGGCCCCAGGGAGTCTGCATCTCAGGCTCACCAGCCATGCTTGAGAGGGCAGTGCCCACTGGGTACACAATAAACTGTCCTTTCTGCACCCGCCCACCCTCTGCTGTGAACATTGCCAAGTACGCTTGCACTTATCTGAAACAGAAGTCTAACCAAGGGGCAGGGTGTGCAGTTTCCCCTGCACTGTTTGATGTGATGGAGTGCCTGCCTCTGAGGGGACTTTGCCCTCTCTGGGGAGCAGCTCATAGTCACCGTGTGATGGCCTCAGATCAGGAAGGGACGACAGCAAGTACTGGAGCTTTTCCAATGCTGATTGAAGCTCAGTTCAGGGGTAGCCGATGTTCAGAGGGTCACCAAGCTTGTTCTGTGCGAGAGATGAGGCTGAAAGATTCATTATCACCTCCTCCCTCCTTTGCAGAACCTTCAACAATCCCCCTCTGGTCCTTGCTGGCATCTGTGCACCCTCTTGTGAGGGGTGCATGGTGGGCAGACAGTCAAGTAACTTGGAGGTGTGTATGCCCCTGGTGATGATGGGAATGTGAGTGCGGGCGGGCGGTTGCCTGGGACCTGATGGGATGAAATGGTGAGTGAGATTCCTGGCAGGATGTGTTATGAGGAAAGGCAACAACACCTCCTCCACAATCACCCTCAACACTGGTGCCCCACAAGGCTGTATTCTCAGCCCCCTACTATACTCCTTATACACCTCTGACTGTGTG
Organism: Carcharhinus amblyrhynchos; assembly: GCF_965287045.1. Classification (NCBI taxonomy): domain Eukaryota; kingdom Metazoa; phylum Chordata; class Chondrichthyes; order Carcharhiniformes; family Carcharhinidae; genus Carcharhinus; species Carcharhinus amblyrhynchos. The sequence continues at coordinate 43,204 of NW_027650710.1, forward strand.
GCCAAATTCCCCTTCAATTCAATTTTCAAGTTTGCTCACGACATCACCGTAATGGGGTCGGATCTCAAACACTGACGAGACAGAATACAGGAATGAGATAGAGAATCTGAACTGGTGCAGCAACAATAATCTCTCCCTCAATGTCAACAAAACAAAAGAGATTGTCATCGATTTCAGGAAACGTAAAGGAGAATGTGTCCCTGTCTACATCAATGGGGACACTCAAGTTTCTAGATGCCCAGATCGCCAACAACCTGTCCTGGTCCCTCCCATGCCCACACTATGGTTAAGAAAGCCCCACCAATGCCTGTACTTTCTCAGAAGACTAAGGAAATTTGGCATGTCAGCTACGACTCTCACCAACCTTTATAGATGTACCGTAGAAAGCATTCTTTCTGGTTGTATCACAGCTTGGTATGGGCTCCTGCTCTGCCCAAGACCACAAGAAACTACAAAGGGTAGTGAATGTAGCCCAATCCATCACGTAAACCAGCCTCTCATCTATTGACTCCGTCTACACTTCCCGCTGCCTCGGGAAAAGCAGCCAGCATAATTAAGGACCCTCCACACCCCGGACATTCTCTCTTCCACCTTCTTCCATCAGGAAAAAGATACAAAAGTCTGAGGCCACGTATCAACTGACTCAAGAACGGCTTCTTCCCTGCTGCCGTCAGACTTTTGAATGGACCTACTTCGCATTAAGTTGATCTTTCTCGACACCCTAGCTATGACTGTAACATTACATTCTGCACTCTCTCCTTTCCTTCTCCCCTCTGTACTCTATGAACGGTATGCTTTGTCTGTATAGCGCACAAGAAACAATACTTTTCACTGTATCCCAATACATGGGACAATAATCAATCAGATTAAAAGGAATTGAGCATGTCACAGAAGGTGGGTAATGCCAACTCAGTTGGCACTGGTGGAAGTGATGCGGGCGATGGAGGGTGAGTGGTGAGATGGTGTGGGAGGGGCTTGGGTCGTTTGTTGATATCCAGGATCTCCATCCCGTTCTGCTTTCTCATTCTGCCACCGGCAGCCAGGTGTCTCCTTGGTGGCTGCTCCTGGCCTGTCTAACGCTTGCCTATCTGTAAGATGGAGGTGATCGCTCCTCCCTTCACATTGTGTGGTTCCTGTCCTTCATTTCTCATTGCACATTCTCACCATTTCTGTTGTAATGTGGCCCTCGAAGAGTGGTGTGGGTGGTGGTGGTGGTGGAGAGGAGGGGGTTGGGGGGGGTGGCATTCGAGGGTCACAACACCGGTGAGGATCCTGCCCCAGTGGGCAGCTGACCAACTGGCAGGAGGGTGTGAACCCTCGAGGAGGGATTAGCAGCTGGATCCTGGGAGTCCAGAGGAGCTGTCACATTGTAATCTAGTCTTACCGTGTTGTACATGTTTGGAATATTCTGCATATAAAACTTATGGGGATGCGATGGCCTAGTGGTATTATCGCTAGGCTATTAATCCAGAAACTCAGTGAATGTTCTGGGGACCTGGTTTCGAATCCCACCATGTAGGTTAATGGAATTTGAATTCTATAAAATAAACCTGGAATTAAGAATCTACTGATGACCACGAAACCATTGTTGGAAAAACCCATCTGGGTCACTAATGTCCTTTAGGGAAGGAAATCTGCCGTCCTTACCTGGGTCTGGCCTATTCCAGAGTCACAGCAATGTGGTTGACTCTCAACTGCCCTCCAAGGGTAACTAGGGATGGGCAATAAATGCTGGCCCAGCCAACGAGGCCCGTGTCCCACAAATAAAGAAAGAATTTTGTTGGAAGTATAGCGTTTATAGTTAAAGTTTGATCGAGTGGCCCGTGATGTTTTTTGGTGCTGAGCTGACCCTGTAGGTGGACAGTTGTTCCTGGTCCAGTTTGTCGATTGCGGCTGGATATTGACACTGTGTCTCTTTCCAGGCTTCCCATTGGTTCCAGTGATCATTCACGCAGCGGCCAGGAGCAACTACTTCAATGACAAGTAGGAACTTCTTCCATTTGCTGATCTCAGGCCCCAGGCAAGAAGTGGGTGTTGTAACTGGGAGATATCCCTGTCCAAGGGAAATGCTTTGTGTGGGAGAATCCCACAAAATGGAGTCAGGCCAAACCACCCTCAAGCAGAGTGGTTAAAATGGGAATCGGGAGGAGCAGAAACTGGGCAGGGAATGAAGGAAAAAGCAGGGGGAGAGGGGGAATAACGCCGAGTGGATATTTGGGATGGAGCTGATGCTGGGGAGAGTGGAATTCTGTGTGGGACTGGGATTTGACTCCGGTGATCAGGATGACAGTGGCTAGTGTTGCTGGTGGGGGTGTTGGGATCGGGAATTCTGGATCATGCTCAGGAGTCAGGATTGGGATGATGTTCAGACATTTTGGGGACACTGTTTGGGGTGAGGCTGAAGTTGGCCCTGATTGTTGGGGCTCTGTGACAATGGGCCTCCCCTGTTCCATTCTGCTGATTTGGGATTAATCTGACAGTCTTTCCAACATTTCAGAGATGTGCGGGTTAGGTTGATTGGCCATGTTAAGAAATTGCCCCTTACTGTCCAGAGATGTTAGAGGGATTAGTGGGTATGATATGTAGGGATATGGGGGTAGGGCCTGGGTGAGATTGTGTTCGGTGCAGACTCGATGGGCTGAAGGGCCTCCTTCTGCACTGTAGGGTTTCTGTGTTCTATTTCCAATCCAATCCCTGCAAACCTCTCCGTGTTCTTGTGCAGTCCTGATCCAAATGCCCTCTTAATGGTCACACAAGATGGTGGACAGTGTCTCTCCCTGACCCCATGACCCAAACCACCTCCACCCTGTTTGCCGTCCTGCTAGGAAAAGCTGTTTGACTCTTTGTGGCCCCAAGCGCTGAAGGGTCCAATTGAGATTTCTGTTTTTGTGTGGAATGGATGGCACAGTGGCTAGCACTGCTGCCTCACACACACACACACACACACACACACACACACACACACACACACACACACACACACACACACACACACACAGTGCCAGGGAGCCAGGTTCAATTCCCAGCTCGGGTCACTGTCTGTGTGCAGAGTTTGTACATTCTCCCTGTGTCTGTGTGGGTTTCCTCCAGGTGCTCCGGTTTCCTCCCACTGTCTGAAAGATGTGCGGGTTAGGTGGATTGGCCATGCTCAAATTGCTCCTTAATATGTAAACATGTACAGATGGATTCTAAGACAAATTTTCCTCTATTTTCATTGCTAGGATTTCTAGGAACAGGATGCTAATCTGTCACCAGGGGCTTTTAGCTTGAGGGGACGCTGTTCCACATCAAGCGTCACTGACCAGGAGTCTCGCCCGCTCTTACCGCCAGCCATTGGCATGTTTGGAAGGATTTTGCAAGCTGAGTCAACCTGTTTGGCTGCAGTATGGGCTGGGACTCAAACCCGGAACATCTTCACGGGCTTAGGGTGAGGGGGGCTAGGTATAAGACAAATATTAGAGGGCAGTTTTTCACGCAAAGGGTAGTGGGGGTGTGGAATGCACTGCCGAGTAAGGTGGTGGAAGCAGGCACGCTAGGGTTGTTTAAGAGTCACTTAGACAGCCACATGAGTGGTCTACATATAGGGGGATATAGCAGGCCTTACTAAACATTGTAGGCTTGGGATTACGTTTTTGCCTCAGGGATGTTACAGTCTGTTTAATAATGAATTTTTTTGTCTCCACAGGCATTTAAGTCCAGCAAGGGGCATGCAGGCGGCAGGTTGTAGTGGGCTGCTCTTGGACGTTGCTTCAGGAGTTGCCTATTGCTTCATGTCGTTAGTGTGCTTAAACTGGACCATCTCGAGGGCAACATGACAGCTCAGAGACTATCTCTGTTGCTGTGCGGACACATGGATTTGGGCCGGTGTCTGTGGGAGTTTGCACGTTCTCCCCGTGGTTGCGTGGGTTTCCTCCGGGTGCTCCGGTTTCCTCCCACATCCCCAAAGATGTGCTTTTAGGCTGATTGATTGGGTACTAAATTGTCCCTAAATTGGACCTCCCTGATCCTCGCACATTAGGCGTAGACTAAAATCATGAATAGGTCACTGAGACAGTGGGACGGCGGCGCGGGCTCGTTGGGCCGAAGGGCCTGTTTCCCGTGCTGTGTTGTTCTTTGTTCTTTGTTGTTCTTTGTTTTGTATCTGGCTCAGTGACGCTACCACTGCGGGGCTCACTTGCGCTCTCGTGTTCTTGCTCTTCTGCACTCTCTCTCACCCTCTCTCTCTCCCTTGCGCTCTCTCTCGCGCTCTCTCTCTCGCCCTCGCGCTCTCTCTCTCGCCCTCGCGCTCTCTCTCTCGCCCTCGCGCTCTCTCTCTCTGTCTCTCACATATGTATGTATGTACATATACACTTACTCACACTCACTTGCACACTCGCACTCACACTCTCTCATGTATATGTATGTTTATATATTCACTCACTCTCTCACACTCAGTCACTGTCTCACATTCACTCACTTTCTCTCACACACACATATATATATATATATCCACACACAAACACACACTTGCACTCACTCACACTCATTCTCTCACACTCTCTCGCATACATATATATCCAACACAAACATGCACTCACACATTCTCTCTCACACACACACTCACTCTCACACTCACACACACACACTCACACACACACTCACACTCTCTCACAAACGCACTCTCACACACACTATCACACACACTCACTCACACACACACACACAATTTCCACCTCAATATGGTCCTTTATCTCTTCCTCCCCCCACTTTGTAATCCCTGTACAGGGAGTATCAGCCCTCTCCATTTCTCTCTCCAGCTCAGACTCTCCTCCATTGGTTCCAGCCCTGTTTCCAGTTGAAATTCTCACTCTCTGGGGGCCAACCAGGGCACGTCCTGTAGGAACAGCTAATCACATCTACACAAACAGATTGAGGACATGACCTTGTGAATGTGTAATTCGCCAGGATCAGTTTGATACTGGTGTGTCTGGGCAGCGTTTGGGCAGTGTCTGGGCACTGTCTGGGCAGTGTTTGGGCAGCGTTTGGGCAGTGTATGGGCAGTGCCTGGGCACTGTTTGGGCAGCATCTGGGCAGTGTTCGGGCAGCGTCTGGGCAGTGTCTGGGGATTGACCTTTATCAGGGTGTGAATCTGTTCTTTCCTTCCCTCTAGCTGCTGGATGAGAATAGACACTCACCTCCTATACATTGTCTATGGCCCTATCTGCACTGCCTTGGTGGTATGTATCTTAGATTATTGTTTAAAACAACTCCGCGTGCTACAAGACTGGTTTTATCAGCAGTCTTGAAATAGGGGCCTAGCACTTACTCACTTTGCAAGCTTGGTACAGAAATAGAGCTCATCAAATCTATCCTGTGGGACAATGGCTATCCTGATCAGATCATTGTTCGCTCTGCATTGTGCAAATTCACAATTGGGTCAGAGGCTGCCATCATCAGACCAGAAAAGTGCCTTGTTTACCTCAAATACACTGGAAAGGCAAAGAATCTCAAAACTTTCAACAACAGGTCAAGCAAGCTATTTCACACTGTTACTATGCAGTGACTACATAATTGGTATTTTCTACTAACAGGATGCAGCCATCAGTCTAAAAAGGTAATCTGCCTACCACACAACTAAGCAACGTGGTGTATGAATCTCACTGCCAGTGTAACGTCAGGTAGTTAGATTATAAATCACAATGACTGGCTGATTAAAACAAGCAGCAAGTTCCTTTGGTTGGTCATGATAGCAGAGTACAGATCGTAATCCAATCTGCCTGAGCTTGCAACATCTAAACAAAATGTCTCCCATTAGAGGTGATTCCACGATTAGGCAGCACTTACTGAACAACCCCAAGTGTGTTAATAGCTGCAGCAACATGTCACTCTTTTCAGCTTTCCCAAACAGCTGCTTTCTCCATTCTATCTGAGGGATGGCGCAGAGACATCAGGACAGTCCAAGGCAGCTGTGTGAGGCCCAAGCATTGGTCACAATGTTCTTGGGCTGAGGGGAGGAGGGGAAAGAGAGGGAGAGATGGAGAAGGAGGAGGGAGGAGGATGGGGAGGGGGGAGTGAGGGAGGAGGATGGGGAGGGGGGAGTGAGGAGAATGCAGGGAGGGAGGGAGGAGAATGCAGAGGGGGTAAGGAGGAGGATGGGGAGGGAGGGGGAGGGGGAGGGAGGGAGGAGGATGGGGAGGGAGGGGGAGGGAGGGAGGAGGATAGGGAGGGAGGGAGGAGGATGGGGGTGAGGGAGGAGGAGGGGGAGGGAGGAGGATGGGGAGGGGGAGGGAGGGAGGAG